>NC_056727.1:231595495-231615495 GCF_019279795.1 Protopterus annectens
CTCCATTTTTTCAGAACATTCTGATGTAGAGGAACACTCGTACTCCCCTTTTGAAGATTCTGATGCAGAGCAGTCCATCCCTTCTGTATCTCCCCCAGAGGATTTTTCTTTTGGGGAAACCTTGCACACCTTGAGGGAACACTTCCATTGGGAAGGCCAAGACTTTTCTGATTCCAAGAAAAGACTTAGGGAATTTCTTTTGTTACCTTAACACAGACCTCTGGCGATACCTCCTGTCTTGGACATACTTGATGATGTTTACTCGGAGGCTTGCCTTAATCCAGATTCCCTGCCTCCTGCCCCAGTCAAGCCTGATAGGTACTACAGAGTTCCTAACTCTCACCAATTTCTTTACAAAAGTCATAATGCTGACCCTGAAACCATTTCTCAAGGCCCCAAGGGAATGAAGGCCTCTACTGCTAAGAATCCACTACCTTCCGAAAGAGAGTCTAGATCCTTAGAAAGGTGGGGAAAAAAGGTATATACCTCGGCCACCCTAGCCATGAGGGCCTTAAATTGTCAGTTCCATATGCTTAAATATCAGCAGTTTCTGTTATCACAATTAAGAAATAAAATGTCTCAACCTGAACAACTAGATTTGAAGGAGTTGCAGGATATGATGCATAGTGCAGAACAAGTGGGTAAACACACCTTACAATGTGGCTATGATGCCTTCGAGGCCTCAAGTAGAGCTGCTGTTACAGGATCAGTCATTCGTAGACATGCCTGGCCTAGGGAACAAATCTTGCCTGATCATGTTAAAGCTAAATTACTAGATGCTCCTTTACAAAAGGATGTACTATTTGGTACTAATGCTGAGGAGATACTACGGAAAATGGAAGAAAAAGCTAAATCTATGCAAACTGTCAAAGTTTTTCTACAGGTTCAACCACCACGTTTTAGCAGAAATTGGCCTTCTAAAAACTGGTCCTTTCCAGCCACGGACAAGCCCCAAAGAGGTAGATACAGGCGCACAAGGGGCAGAGGACTATCTCAAGGATCATATAGAGGCAGACAATGGCAAACTCCGGCACCAAGAGGTGGCGAGGACAGTGCACAACAATACAGAAAACAAACCCAATGACTTCCTCCTTTTCATGCCAAGCAAGTCTCAGCTGGCAGCACCCTTGGGAGGAAAGCTGGCATTATTTACAAGAAATTGGCATATTATCACAACAGACAAATGGATCCTGGACATTATAAACAGAGGCTACAGATTTCATTTTCACACTCTTCCAAAAATGAGAGGCATGCCAAACCTGCCACACAATCAAAGGGCAGAGGCACAAATAAAAATTTCAAAGCTCATGGACATGAAAGCTATTCAAGAGGTACCTACTCACGAACAAGGTCAAGGTTTTTATTCCAGACTATTTCTGGTACCAAGGAAAGGAACCGACTGGAGACACATTTTGGACTGATCCATCCTAAACACATTTCTACTCGTACCAAAATTCAAGATGCTCACATTACAGCAGCTTCTTCCCATGCTGGGCAAGGAGTTTTGGCTGGTAACATTGGACCTCAAGGAGGCATACCTGCATGTCCCAATCAGACAAAGCTGCAGAAGATACCTCAGATTTCTTGCAGGTTCAATCCACTATCAATTCTCTGCATTGCCCTTTGGCTTATCTACTGCGCCCAGAGTATTCACGAAATGCCTGGCATCAGTAATTGCCTACTGCAGACTTCAAGGGATACAAATTTACCCTTATTTGGACAACTGCCTGATCCAAGCGGACAGCAAGCACATACTTCTGGAACATCTGGCTTATGTAACACGGTTATTGAATTCTCTGGGATACACAGTCAACAAAGAGAAATCCAGGCTAACACCATCTCAGAAAATAACTTTCCTGGGTGCCAACTTAGGCCATCTGGGTGTTTGTGTCCATCTCACGCCAGAAAAACAGGGGCAACTAACTCAGTACTTCAAAATACTAGCAAATTGTACCAGGCTCACTGCAAGGAAAATCCTGCAGGCTCTGGGCTTCATGGCATCTTACATTCTTTTAATCCCATGTGCAAAGTTGCACATGAGGAAACTTCAGTGGTACCTAAAAAACCTATGGTCTCAACACAGCCACAGTTTGGAAACAGTAATACCAATAATCCCATGTTTGCAAAAGGAATTTCTATGGTGGGCCCAAGCATGTCAAACAAACCCAGGTCTTCCATTCTGCAAGCCTCAAGCAAATGAAGTCATCACAACAGACGCCTCAGACTACGCCTGGGGGGCGCACATGACAGACAGGTGCGTTCAGGGCAAATGGTCCCAAAAGGAAAAGCACCTTCACATCAATCAAAAAGAAATGCTAGCAGTGATAAATGCAATTACAGCTTTCAAGGACCTCCTGCATCCAGGGCAATTATTGATAAGAACAGACAACACCACAGTAATGTGGTACATAAACAAACAAGGAGGAACACATTCATACCCCCTGTGCAGACTAGCCATGTCACTTTGGAACTTGGCTCTGGAATGGCAAATCGAACTTCAAGCACAGTACTTGCCAGGTTTGGAAAACACGCTGGCAGACAATCCAAGCAGAATTATGACAGACCCACACGAATGGAAGTTGCATCCTCAAGTGTTTACAAAGATAATCCAAGCGTGGGGAAGGCCAGACATAGATCTCTTCACCTCCCACAGGAATCATCAATTGGAAAAGTTCTGTTCAAGGACCTTTCATCCAAAGGCCTGGAGAGTGGACGCCCTTTCTTTCAGTTGGGCAGCATGGACAGTTTACGCTTTCCCACCTTTGCCTCTTCTGCCCAAGGTGCTCTTGAAAGCAAGAGCAGACAGACCGAAGATGATACTGATTGCTCCAGACTGGCCAAGACAACACTGGTACCCACTCCTGAGGAGCCTAACGCATACTCCTCCCTGGTCCCCTACCTCTAATGCCTCTTCTACTGACTCAGCACAGCTACAAAACTCTTCACAGTCCGCTGAAAACACTCAATCTCGCTGCATGGAAAATTCCTTAACACCACAACAGACCCTACTCTCCAAAGAGGTGCAGGATGTCATTTTGGAGGCCAGAAGGCCATCTACTAGAAAGGCTTACTCCGCAAAATGGAAACGGTTTTGCTCTTGGAATGAGAAAAAAGGCCAGGATCCTAGAAAACTGAATTTGTCTCAGACATTACAGTATCTAGCTGAACTGTTGAACAGTGGACTTTCATTTTCCTCCATAAAAATTCATGCCTCAGCCATTTCTGCAGAATTCAACCCTGATCCACCCTTATTCTCTCACCCACTCTTAAGACAGTTCCTCAGAGGGGCTAAGAATATAAGACCTCCAAGGAAACAACCAATACCAGCCTGGGATCTTAATTACATTCTAGAAAAATTAACATTGCCTCCCTTTGAGCTGCCTCAACAGATTTGCAATATTTGTCCTGGAAAACAGCTTTCCTTCTGGCCATTACCTCAGCTCGTAGGGTTTCGGAACTACAAGCCCTCATGGCTGTACAGCCCTTTCTCATCTTCCATCAGGACAGGGTTTCCCTTCGAACCAACCAGTCATTTATGCCTAAAGTGGTATCCAGGGTAGCTTTAAATCAAGCCATACACTTACCTACCTTTTACCCCAATCCTCAAAATAAAGGGGAAAGGCTGCTACACTCCTTAGACATCCATAGATAGCTACGTTATTATTTGGACAGAACAAAGCCTTTCAGGAAATCAGAACAACTTTTTGTGTCCTATGCTGTAGGAGCTCAAGGGAAGCCAGTTACCAAACAGACAATTTCAAAATGGATGGCCCACTGCATACGGTTTTGTTACTCCTTTCATGGAAAATCTGTCCCTACAGGCATCAGATCCCACTCCACCAGGGCCACAGCTACCTCTACAGCCTTCCTCAGAGGAGTTCCTACCAAAGATATTTTGGAGGCAGCCACTTGGAGTTCTGTGCATACCTTCACCAAACACTACCACCTGCCTTTATACTCCAAGACTAGAGCAGGCTTAGCCACTGCTGTGTTGCAGGGCATTCTGGCTCATCCCAGTTCCACCTAGTGCCTACCACCCTGCGCGTAGCTTTGGGATTCTACCCATCTGTGATTACTGCAGCTGTATGCACGATGAACATAGTACAGTTTTGTACCTACCATAAATGTAGATGTTCGAGTGCTAATACAGCTGCAGTACAGGTTTCCCTCCCTCCTTCCCCTCTTGGTAAAGGCCTAGGGGCTAACCCCTCCTCATACAACCTGATTGGGTTATCCTTCTATGGTATATTTGCTTGCAACTACTGATTTTTGATTATATTGCATTGCATGAATATATATATATATAATTTATGTATTGCCTTCCTTCTGGGGGCACCTGACATCTGGGGCAAGAAAGACTGAAGAAAATGGCGTCGGCTGTGTCTTGTATATCCCTGTCGCACTGACGTCAGGAAAGAAAGCGACAACAACCAACGCCGGACCTAGAATTTGGAATTCGTCCGACCGAGGACCCGCCTGATGGCAGAGAACCCATCTGTGATTACTGCAGCTGTATTAGCACTCGAACATCTACATTTATGGTAGGTACAAAACTGTACTTTCTAAGGGCTACATGATTCCACTAAATTGGATGGCTATTATTGGACCTATTTTCGGGCTTGGTAACTGCTGCCAAGTTAGAATCTGGTATCTTGGTTTCAACATCACCACTGAAGGTAGTAGAATTTTAGATTTAACTGGCACAAGACAGTGTGCTATTGAACATGATGCATTAGATCAAAGTAAATAATTTTAAGGAGCTGGTGAAAGGGGCCCAACTATATTTAATAAAGTAAAAGGGTTCTGTCCTCCTTTTAAAGCAAAGTTTGTGAGGATGAGAATGAATTATTTCTTAAGTTTTTGAAAGTTTTATTAACTGTGGGGAAAGTAGCTATACAAGGGATTACACCTTTCATGGAGGAAGTGGTCCTTCATTTAATTTGGTGTACACTTCAACTTAGAAATCAGTATCATTTCCATACAAGACCCTTTTTTGGGTGGTGTTGGCGATTGAGGCTAGGCTCTCCAGATACTCTTATATATGTAAGAGTTATAAAATGGTATTTTTGGAACCTTGTAGGAGCTCGGAGTATGGACTGGACATGTAAATTGTGGTGGGAAGTGGGGCTTATGACGACCTACCTTCTATATTTGTCAGACTAGTAAAATAACTTTTAATGACCCCACCAAGGTTCCTGTTTCATTGTTATTTGACTCTGGTGACATATGTTTTTAGGGAAACTTAACCCAGAATGGGGTGCTTAGGACTTAATGGTAGGGTCACAGTTATTTGTCTTGGGTGGACTTCAGTATTTCTGGGAAGGGTTGTGCTAATGTACTTATACCCAAGATAAAATTCTTAAAATATATTTAAGTATGACAATCAGACATGAGACTTTGATTTAGATATTTCTTAACATATTTATCAGAAGTACAGTGGCTGAAGGAAAGAACTGGAAGGCAGTCTCCATTTTTAGTGATTTCCTTTTAATTTCTCCAAGTCTTTTGGGTTTCTAATACCATGACTGGAATGGACCCCATTCCTAAGTCAAAGTACGATTAAGTTCACAAAATTAGTATTGTTTCAATCTTTGATGTCTGCCAGAAGTATTCTTCGCAGCACCCGCAATGTGCCCAGTAAGAACTCCTTCTGAAATGTATATGTGGTTACATGTATTGGTAAAATGTCTAAATACAGTTGTGCATTTTTTTAAAGGACCCATTGTTCCTACTACTGTTTGAACTGTCTAGGTATCTTTCTTCCACATTGCTGTCATTTTTGCCTGCAGATCCTGATATTTTGAGACTTTGCGTCTCTTTGTACACAACACACTGTAGTCACTGGGTGTGGTGATTTCAAAGATCAATGCTACTTTTGTCTTCTTTTCATGGACAACTATATCCATTTTTTACGTATTTTTGTTTTGAACTGTTGGTAATGGGTGATCCCATGTGATGTAGACTTCTCCATTTTCTACAATGCTTTGTGGCTCATATTTCAGTGTTTTTCAGCCACTTCATTACCATGATGTTTGCAAAATCCCCAGTACAGCAGTCTTGCTATGTTATTTTGCCTTTTAGTATACAGTCCTTTTGCCATTAGTATGTCACAACCAACAACGAGGTGTGCAACCGTTTCCAATTTGGTTTTACAAAACCTACATTTATTTGTTTCTCTCACATGTTCAATAGACTTTGTGAACCAGCATGTACCTAACCAACTCATCTCTTGGTTTGAATTCCCCTCTCCTTAACAATTCCTGATCAACATGAGGGTCTTCCAGAAGTTTTCTATACTTGCAACTATATTTATGCATTTTTTCACATCTCTTACCTTCTCATCTGGTCATTCACCTTGTATTCCTTTTGTTTTTTTGGCACATTCAATTGCTGCATTTTTTTTTTCTTTTTTTAATCTTCTTCTGGTTTGATTTCCATTCCTGCTTGATGCCGATTATGCTTCTGCTAGATTAAGCAGAGAAGACACCATAGATTTATTTTCCTCCTGTTTCAAAACTTTCACTACGTTTCGGTCTTGTGAGATCAGTAGATAATCTGTGGAGTCCCATGATTACAGATCTGTACATGTAATCAGTTTCAGGGAGGCCCATCCCCCCTTGTGAATGGGGAATATATAATCTTGGTATGCACTGATTTTTATAAATGATTTGGTGAGCATGAAGCATCCTTCTTGTTTTCCTGTCTAATATATCCAACACATTTTGGGGCCAGTCAGTCACTCCAAAACTGTAAGTTAGCACAGGAAGAGCAAATTGGTTTATAGCTTGGATTTTGTTCCTCTATGTCAATGCTGTTTCCATGATTAATTTAAGTCTTCTAAAGTATTCCTTACTAAATTTTATTCACATTTGTTCATACTTTGTTGGTCCCAGATATTTATGCACTCCCTCTTGCTCAAGTTCTTTTATATCACATTCTTGTCCCAAACTGATGTTTTCTTGGTGCTGCAGTTTTCCTGCTTCAAAGGTTGCTTTTGAACATTTATCAAGACCAAATGATACTATCATCTGAAAAAGTTTTGACAACTTGCAGTTGTGGTTTCATTTCCTCATCTGAAAAGCTATACAGTTTTTTAAATCATCGATGAAGAGAAGTTGAGAAGTCTTTACACTTTGTTGTTTTGTAGGCGCCAAATTATAGCCCTGGCTTAAGCTGTTAAGTAGACACCTTAATGGGTTAAGGGCAAGGCAGAATAACATTGGTGACAGAGAGTCACCCTGGAATATCCCCCTTTTAATTTTTGTCCCTGGAATAATAATTTGTCCTTTATCATGGCTTAATTGCAAAGTGGTCTGCACTGTTTCATGGTCACTGCAATGTAGTCGATTAGTGTAGGGTGTATGTTAAACATTTTTAAGCACTAATATCCATGAATGTGAGATGCTATCAAATGCTTTTTTATAGGCAATCAATGCCATACTTTCTTCCCCTTTTTACAGTTCTCCACTATCACATTAACAACATATGATCCTTTGTTCCGCATGACTTTCTTTTATTGCCTTTTTGTTTTACTGCCATAATTGAGTTTTCTTCTAAATGACTATAAACTCTGTTTGCATCAATTCCAGTATTAAAGGTTATACGTCGCCTAAAGGCAAGTTATTCGCCTGTAGTTTTTAGGGTAGCTTGCAGGTTCACTCTTAAGTAGTAGCATTGTTTTTCCTGTTAGCCAGGTTGGTGTCTGTTCAGGGTGCGTATGTAAATTGTTTTTACTCGTAGCTAAATCTTTGTGCAAAGATGTTTAAACTTTTAACCAGACGTTGGGTACTGCATCTGGGCCTGAGTTTTTCCAGTTGGAGGCTTTTCTTAACTTGGTTTCAATCTCTCTGGCTGTTACTTCATCCCTTTTCATACCCTGTACCTTTAAACTTCTTTCTTTTTAATTCCTTATTCTGCTTCTATCCACTTAAAGTCCACAGGATCTTCATAAATACTTCTCCAAAATGTTTCTATTTTGTATTTTTTAGTGGTCCTTCAATTCCTTTTACTTTATTTCCCAACTCTCTATAGGACTTTTTTGGGTCATCAATAAATTGCTTATTTTGTACTTTTCCTTTATCTTTGTCATGTATTTTCTAACTTTTTCTGCCTGTGCTGAGATTTCTTAGCTTATCTGTGAGAGTGCATGATAGATCCTGGTCTGTTCTAATACTTCGCATTGCTTTTATTACATCTCTCTCTCTCTTAATATTTTCTTGATCTGTTCACTCTTCTATATTCTTTAAACCGTGCCAATTCTTAACTGCTTTATAGTTTCCTCTGTTCGATACTTCCATGATGGTAATCGATTTTTCCTCTTCCTTTCCCGCACTACCTTGTGTTCTTGCAGTAGGACTTTATCAGTTATTAATTTTAGCTGCACAATAATAGATCCTGTTTACTTCTGTTATAGGTTCATGGATCTCAATGGACAGTCCTAATTACTGTGTTCATTTGTTTATCAAACTTCTGATCTTTTGGGGGTTTTTATTGACCTTCTGCAGTCTATTTCTTTCATTGATCCTAGTGTGTCTGTCTAGCTCTATTAAATCAAGCAACTCTTCTGTTAGCTCGTTTTCTTCTAAACTGAGGGCACATTTTTTATTTTCCATTTTCTGCAAGCATTCTATAGGAAGTTATGTAGCATATTCCTGTGGCACATTCTCTTCAGTTTTATCCTTTGCTGTCTGTTGCTCTGTCATATGGGAACTCACTGGCCTATCACTCCTCAACATTGACTGCGTCAGATTTTCCAGTTTCCTGTTCCTTCCGTTGCTGTCCAGCTTTAAGTGAACATTTATACTGGTTTCCTGTGCAAGGCTCCAAAATATCTTCATATGGCACCTGACCAATTGCTTCCCATTCCACTAGTTTCCCCTTAATTTGGATATCCATTGCTCTATCCTGTTGTGGTGCTTTCTGAATTACATTTTCTACACTGAAGCCTTCACTTCACAGGTACTCCATAACCTCCGTTTCTGTTTCTTTAACTTCTCCCATTACTAATCTCCTCTTCTACTTTTCTTCTTTGTCTTCTTATTTTTTGTATTGCAAAGTTTTCCACATCTGGATTCCTTTGCCTGCATTTTTCTTTGAATATTTTTGATGCTGGTCTTTTTGTATTGGTTAGTTTTGCTTTCTCCTTTGCAAAAATATTTTGCCATATTCAATCTCTCTTTTTTGTTGTACTATGTTAGTGTGACAATCTGACATGAGACTTTGATTTGGGTATTTCTTAACATATTTATCACAAGTACAGTGACTGAAGGAAAAGACTGGAAGTCTGTCTCCATTTTAGTGATTTCCTCAGCACTTAGTCATGGTTTCCGAAAATTAACACAGTTTGCTGGAGAGTGCAATAGGCTAGAGCTGCTTCAGGCTCTGACTTAATTTTGTTTCCCAGCAACAGCAGATCTGTAATTGAAGTGCCTTTTTTATTTTTTTTTTATTTTTTTTTTTTTTATTGCGTAATACTTGCTCACAATTCATCCTGATGCTTTGTCCGTGTGTGTTACAGATGTGAAGAGGAGGGTTCTCTGTCCATGGTAGTGCAGGAATCCCATTTTTTGGATGTGGCACATTTAAAAAATGTAGCTAAGGTGATGTTTCATTTACGGGGATCCATATTTAATTTTGGGAAGGGAGATGATTTTTTGTAGGATTTATAATCTAGACCGTATCCCAAAAAAGTCTTCTTGAAAGATGTGCTGTGGCTACTGGCTCGGAAATGTGCGTTTATATTGAAATCTATGGAGCCCCCAACTTTTATGCAATATCTTACAATCTTATTTCCCTTCATTTACCTGTTAACAGTGAGCTTGTTAAAGTAAGGGGCCCTTTATTAGAGGAAGGCTTGTAGTTGCTGCTGGTCCATTTAGTTGTGGAAGAATGTGATAGGTTTGGAGGAGTCTGCATGAAGCCTTGGATTTCCTTCATATAATTTTGCCTTCATAGCTTTCATATTTTGTCTGTCTCGTAGATGTTTAAAAGGTACTCTGTTAACCCTGTAATACAAAGCCGATAAGAAACAAGGAAAAAAAAAAGCATGTGTGTGTGTGTGTGTGTGTGTGTTTTTTTTTTTTTTCCTTGTTTTCTTAAGCATTTGGTGAATGACTTGGCAGCATCACGTTGTACCCCTGAAGACCTGGGGGTGAGGATTGGGGTGTAGTTGTTAATTGAAATCTTCACCTTTCAGTGGATCCTACTTATATTTGCCAAGTATTTAAAATTGCAGTATTTGTTTTCTTTCTGTATGTTGTAAACATTTACAGTTTTAAGATGCTCATCATTCCCATTGCTGCCGTAGCCTTTCCTGCCTTGGTGAAAACAACCATCCAGCTTCAACAAGCTTTGACACACAAAGACACAGACACACACACACACTCCTTCACTGTCACTGCTGATTTAGCTGATCCCAAGCAGGGAAATCAGCAGTTAGAGTTAAGTTCTATCTGGTATTTTCTTTCCATTTCAAAAAGAAGCATCTATTGGGCTTCTCAGGAGCAGCATTCAATTAAGAGCTTAATTTCTGCATATAAGTTCTCATTGAGGAACCCCTCCACACAGAAATCATTACCCTTTTTAAGAAAAATGTTTTTATTTTTTGACTATACGTGGTATTTCCCTTTATAGGAGAACTGTGTCCACAGACTGAAAACAAGTGTACTTCATGAAGTGTTGATGTTTTCCAACATTTTAACACTACTTTTGGATTCCTATATATATATATTTTAAATATAATTCCAGAGTCTACATGGGGTCTGGCATCTTGATTCATTTAGTCTACTGCCAGGTATCCCTCAGTGCAGTGTTTGGCTTTAAAATATTACATCATAGCCCTTAAGCTCCTATCAGTGCATTGACTTTTACATGTCTTTTCAGATGCACCCTGCTGTCTCTTAGGTTTAATTAACAATTCTTGCTTTTCAGTGACTACTAAAGACTTGCGGTGGTGGTGCTGCGGTAGCATTGTCGCCTCACAGTAAGACGCTGTCCGGTTCGATTCTCAGCTACAGCGTCTTCTGTGTGGAGACTTGCGTGAAGACTTGCGTGAATGGGCATACCTTCATTGAAGGTTGTGCGTCAGGCCTGGCAAGCCGGTACGTAAAAATCAACTGCCAATCATTAGCGGACTGGAGTTCCTCAGGGGCGACCCCTAACCGGGAAAAGCTGAAAGAAACAAACTAAAGACAAACTGGGATAATCACCCAGAACAGTATTCTTGGCACATGAGCTTTGTCTCCTGCTGTGATCTGTCAATCATAGCAGTAAAGGGCTTAAATTTGCTACTTTGACAGATATGAAAGGGTGGTGTTTAGGGGGAGGGGACATGAGTTTAAGAACTACAATTCTGGCATAACGAATAAACATTGGCTGCTTTAGGAAGATATAGCACGCAGTGAGAATACTGTTCTGTTTGATTATCCCTGTTTGTCTTTAAAGTAGTTGTTGAAAAGCAAGAAATGGTAATCAAACCTGACAAAAAGAAAGCAGGGTATACGTGAAAACGCATGTAACGTCAGTGCATTGACAGGAGCTTATGGGCTATGGTGTAATCTTTTAAAGCAAAACACTGCAAGGTGGGATACCTAGAGGGAGACTAAAAATTTTAGATGCCAGACCCCATGTGGGCAGACTGGAATTTGTGTGTGGTGTGTGTGTATATATATATATATATATATATATATATATATATATATATATATATTTTTTTTTTTTAAGTTTACATTTGTTGACTGGGAAAGTCCGACTGGAAACAAGGTCCATTTACAGCGGAGTCCCGGGGAGAAAAGCTCCACAATTAAACAATATGTACAGTGGGATTTTTACAATCCAAGATATTTCATACAAGAAGAACACATTTACAATGGTTTATTCAAGCTAGCTTAATTTATACATATTAGGCCCTGAATGGCAGTTTTATATGCCTTGGGAGAAAAAAAATCCACCGTAACAATACAGTCAGCAGAGACATCACATAAGACGGTATAACTTGACAATATTTTGTGCTAAGCAAGTTTAAATGTATTCAGAGGTAGGCCCTGTATGGCAGTTTTGAGGAGTTCTTAGTACTGTAATATAGAGACAGTAAGCCGAGTATAGAGGAAGGTAGGAAGTATTTGAGGAGAGCAGGAAAGCATTTATGTGATGCAAGGGCAGAGCCAGGAATGCAAGAGGTGTGATTTAAGTGGTTTTTTGAAGAGTGAGATAGATGGTGCTGAGGAAATATTCTGGGGGAGGTTATTCCACATTTTTGCTATGGTATGAGAGAAAAGAGCTTTTCCTGCAGTGTTGTTGGCATTAGTTATACGTAAAAGGGTTTTGTTGGATGACGGTTTGCTGAGAATTGGTTCAGGGCTGGAGTCTTGTGGGGATTCTTTAGGATGTTATAGGTGAGGACAAGTTGGTAGTAACTAATTAAATGAGTACGTTCTATCCACTGTAGCTCCTTTAGAACAAGGCAATGATGGCTTCTAAAAGCAGAGTTATTGGCAAATTTAGCAATCTCATTGTAACATGACTCTAGTTTGTTCATGTCTGTTTTCCTAATGTGGGTTAGGATTGGAGATGCATACATTAGGGTAGACAGAAGGTGGGTTTGGGCTAGGGTGACCCGTGCTTGATCTGATAGGAAGTGTCTGTGTTTGTATAGGGTTCCTAATTTTTTATGTACTTTTTTAATGGTTGGAGAGATATGGACATCGAAGTGAAGATCTTTATATATTTCAATGCAAAGGAGCTTAGTATGGAGGGAGGGGGAAATTGCGGTGCCATTTTTGGAGGTGATAGTGAAGGAAAGAAATGTGGATCTGTATTTCTTAGGGGTGAATAGGAGTCATTTGGTTTTGTTGGATATCAGTAATCCATTTTTCAACGGAGCTGAAGGATTCCTGGGTAAGGTTTTGAAGAGTGGTTAGGGATGGGGCTGAGCAGATTAAGGTGGAGTCATCTGTGTACTGTATAAGTGATGCATGCAGTGTGGAGGTGTGTACTCTGTTGGTGAAAATAGTAAATTGTAATGGGCCCAGTATTGAGCCTTGTGGAACACCTATGGTGGATGATAGTAAAGGTGATGGTACTCCTTGCCATTTGACTGATTGTTTCCTATCGGAGAGAGAGTATTTGAACCAAGCAGTTGTGGAGGGGGCAAAGGACATGGAAGATAGAGTGTCTAGAAGTAGGTTATGTGAGACCATGTCAAATGCCTTGGAGAGATCTAGGAATATGGTGATACAAAGTTGTTGTTTCTAAGATGGTTAACCTGGTTAGTAAAAGACAGAAGAGCAGTAGTTGTACTATGGTTTGGGCGGAAGCCATGCTGAGTCGAGGAGAGGAGATTATGTGAAGTTAGGAAATGCATCACTTGGGTGTGAATACATTTTTCAAGGAGCTTGGACAGGGCGGATAGGATAGCAATGGGGCAGTAGTTTGATAGCTCATAGGAGTTGCCACCTTTGTGTAGGGGAATAATATATGATACTTTCCATAGTTGAGGGATGTAAGCTTCTTGTATGGAGCTGTTAATCAGAATTGAGACAGGGTAGGCTAGGGACTCTGCTGCTAGTTTTAGGAAATTAGTGGGTAAGCCATCAGCTGCGAGAGTGGTAGGTTTTAGTTTTGAGAGTAGTTTTTTGACTATGGAGGTTGGTATGGGTGAGAGAGTAAATTATGGTATATTATTGTGATCCTTAGTGGGGGTGGATAGAGAGTTATTGCTCGATAGCTGGGTAGATAGTGATAGAATAGAATCTGTGAAGTGATGGTTGAATTGTGAGACTATGCTGTCATTATTAGTGTTTGTGTTGGGAGCTGGGGTGGTAGTTATGCCAGGTTTCAGAAGGGAATTGATAGCCTGCCAGAACTTTTGGGGGTTTTTGGAATGTTTTGGATATTTAGGAAGTAGGTTTGTTTATCTAGCTTTGTTTGTCTTTTGGCTTGATTACGAAGTTGTTGATAGTTCTCCCTATTTAAGCTAGTGTTGTTCTTTTTCCAGATCTTCCAGGCATTGTCTCTGGCTTTTAGTAAGCCTTTTGTGGTCCTAGTCAGCCAAGGGGCATAGTTTACTTTGGTTCTAAGTTTTCTAATGGGAGCTACTGTATTAAGAACATTCATAAAAGTACTATTGAAAAGTTTAACTGCCTGGTCTAGTGCTAGAATATGTAATGTAATTACATTGTTGTAACATACTGTTAAGAATTTGTGGATTTACCTTGTGCTCACCTCTAGTTTCCTTATACAGTATGGGTTTGGGTATGCTTACCTTTTTACGAAGAAGGAAAGTGGGGCAGTGATCGCTGAGTGCATCAGGTAGGCATCACACATGATAATTCTGCTTGGGGAAGTTTACTAAAATCCAATCTAGAATTGACTGTTTCTGGGATTTTTTTGTCCACTCTGGTGGGTTCTTGGATTAGTTGTGAGAATTTGAATAAGTTTGGTTTGTGGGATTGCTAGAATTGCAGGATAGCCAGTCTAGGTTTAGGTCTCCTAACAGGATAGTTTGTTGTGACAGGTTGGCTGTAGCCCATTGTAAGATTTCCTCTATTATTGGGGAGTTATTTCCTGGAGGGATATTACTGCATAGGATGCTTATTCTCTTTTTGTTTTTTAGAGCTAAAATTGAGCCTAATGTTTCTGCATTTAGGAATTTGGGAAGTGGGTTTTGCAGAGGCTGGAGGTTGTGTGTGTTTTTAAATAGAATCACAACTCTGTCTCCCTTTCTAGTATCTCTGTCTAGTCTTAAGATGTTATAGCCTGGTGGGAGAATTTCTTCATTTTGGGTGGAGGGTTTTAGCCAGGTTTAAGTAATGGTTAGTAAATCTGGGGAGTAGTGGGTTATGAATGTGTGTAGGTCATGCAATTTGTTAGATATACTTCTTGAGTTTAGGTTAATAATAAGTAGGTCTGATTTCTGTTTGTGTGAGAGAAAGTTGTTGCATGGACCTGGGTTGGGGTGTATGTCTCCTGAGATTAGTAAACATCTTTTGTAGAATAGTTTGAGTTTTATAGCATGTGCTAGGTCTATATTTGCTCTTGGTAGTGTTTGTCTTCTGAGAGGTAGAGTGATGTGTGTTTTGTATATATAGAATACTAAGCTTAAGCTATCATTAAATAGTGTAGAGCAGATTGTGTATAATGTGTGTGTGTGTGTGTGTGTATAATGTGTGTGTGTGTGTATATGTGTGTGTGTGTATAATGTGTGTGTGTATAATGTGTGTGTGTGTATAATGTGTGTGTGTGTATAATGTGTGTGTGTGTATAATGTGTGTGTGTATAATGTGTGTGTGTGTATAATGTGTGTGTGTGTATAATGTGTGTGTGTGTATAATGTGTGTGTGTGTGTGTGTGTGTGTGTATAATGTGTGTGTGTGTGTATAATGTGTGTGTGTGTGTGTGTGTATAATGTGTGTGTGTGTATAATGTGTGTGTGTGTGTGTGTGTGTGTGTGTGTATAATATATGTATAATGTGTGTGTGTATAATGTGTGTGTGTATAATGTGTGTGTATAATGTGTGTGTGTATAATGTGTGTGTGTATAATGTGTGTGTGTGTGAAATGTAATGTTTAATGCTTCGTTAGTGGGTGTGGATGTGGTGTAGGTTAGAGTGGAGAGAGTTAGTACTAGTACTGGTAGTATGAATTGCATAGTTAGTCTAGTCACTAGAGATATTGAGATAGGAAGTAAGATGGGTGTGGTAGTGGTTGGATCTTAGTTCTTTAGTTTGGCTATTGGGTGGGGTGTTTAGTTTGTGTGTGGCTGGGAGTAATTTGAAGGAAGTTGCTGATTGGTGTGGAGATTGGATTGGTTTTCAGGGTATAGTATACATTTAGCTGCACTGGGGTGGGTGAGATTTGGGGGTAGGGTAGGGGAGCAGAGTGAGCCCGGAGGGCGAACGGAGCGGGAAGAGCCGAGAGGTGAGGTGGCTCAGGAAAAAAATCAGTGAACAGGATTTCGACTGCAGGTAAAGCCAGGGAGTGGGTTGTATCTTTGTGGTGTCTGTACTAATAGTTTGTTCAAGAACTATTATAATTTCTACAAAAAAGAAAAAAAACCTAGGGGGAAAGAGAATTAAGTGGAATACACTGTTTGGGGGTAGAGAGAAATCCTAAGTCTGCAAAGGTCTTATAAAATGGGTTTAGCAGGACCTTTTTAGGGTGAAATGCTGCCACCTGGTGGCGAAGAAGGGGGAGTGATGTACAGCAGTTTAGGAATCTGCACAACACTTGTAATGCTTTTATGGGGTTAGTAGGAGCAGTCGGGGATAGCGATGGACTGAGGGGGCTTGCGGCAGGCTGCTATCGCATACACTGGTTAGGACACTGGATAACACTATAATGCTTTTACAATATTGCCCTTAGAGCTACATACACTGAGTTGTCCCTGTAGGAGTGGAATTGAGCATTTTTTTCTTTGGGAGGCGATTGTTATGCCTGGGAGCAGGGTATCCTCAGACGCCCTCACTATGACCAGAGGGATTCCTGACAGGAAATACTATCCTTATTTGTAAGGATAGTACAGGGAGTGTCCATGGTTACAGCTGTAAGGAGAGGAGAGACAAAAAACCTTAGTACTTCAGGAAACTACGAGGAGTTTTGTGTAGAGGATAGGGCATAGAGAAGGAGAGTTCAGAGTGAGAGGGGATAGTACCAGCGTGAGCCAAGGAAAGAGGATACCAAGAGTAAAAGAGGGAAGAGAGTCAGGTGGAGGGAAGAGTCAGGTGGAGGGAGAGACCTCTACTGTAGCAGAAGAAAGAGTAGAACAGGAGGCAGAGGGAGAGAACTGCAGAAATAAGGATAGATGAAGAGGAATGGGAGGCAGATTAGTAGTACAAAGTATGGAGTTCCCCTATTAAATACAGTGCCCCTGTTAACTCGGGGAGTACACTTGTATCAAACACTCTACACAAAATAAAATACAGTGCCCCTGATAACTGGAGGAGAACACTTTTATCGATCTCTCTACACAAAATAAATTACGCTACAATGCATTCATATGGATATGGTTATTCTCTGCGCACATAATGCCCGTTAACTCGAGGAGAACACTTGTGTAACATAACTTGATGTGTTATTCTTTATACAAGTATAATGCCCCTGTTAACTCGTGGAGAACACTTGCATCAATCTCTCTACACAAAATAAAATACACTGCAATGCATTCCTGTGGATTTGGTTACTCTCTGCACAATGAGGTCGGGAGGACCTAAAAACAGCAAACATTGGGAGAATTCTAAAAGTCTAGGAGCCATTAGGTATTTCACGTCACTTCAGCACTAGTGACTGAATAAGTACTAGCGACTGTATAAGTACACTAATAACGCACTATGCAATGAGGTCAAGAGGACCTAAAAACATACTTTTAGATGAATTCTAAAAAGTTTTGCAGCCACTAGGTATTTAACATCTTTGCAGCATTAGCGACTGAATAAGTACTAACAGCTATATAAATACATTAATAATGCACTACACAATAAGGTTGAGAGGACCTAAAACAACAAACAGTGGCAGAATTCTAAAGATTAGGAGCCACTAGGTATTTTGTGTCTCTACAGCAGCTAGCGACAGAAATATGTAAGCTTGCACAATACACAAACTACAATACGAATGTTTCACAGGACAACATACTAGCGCCTATTCATATAGCCTCTAGTCATTAATCTAACAGATATCAGCATTTGTCAGCAGTTAAGCAGGTAGTTCTACTGGTATAAGAGGTAGATAGTAGGGATATTGTCAAATGAAACAAACGATACTTCAGGCGACTATATTAAATATCTGTAACCTTATAAGTTGCAGTCGCTAATGATCCAACAATAACAAAGCTACTAAGGATATCTTAAGGGTAATTTCTAAGCACGTGTCACCAGTACAGCATTCATAGCATAGTAGGTTTAACAGCACAAGCTACGGTTACACTGCATTGCGGTGCATTTTGTTTTAACAGTCTTCTAACACACTTGAAACAGAGCAATAAGGCAGTTGATTTACATTAAACAAGGTACATTGCCAATTCAGTTGAAACCTACCGGGTAGCGAGGCTTGCAGCCTGCCGTTTGCTTCCTGATTTGAAAATGGCGCCACAGAGAGCACCACTGCTATGTAAACTTGGGGCAGATATGAGTCTTTGTGGGAGGGGATGAGGTAGAGACAGCAGGGGAGGTGTATTGAGCCGAGAGGTGAGGTGGCTCAGGAAAAAACAATCGGTGAACAGGATTTCAGCTGCAGGTAAAGACAGGGAGTGGTTTGTATCTTTGTGGTGTCTGTACTAATAGTATCAAGAACTGTTATAATTTCTACAAAAAAGAAAAAACCTAGGGGGAAAGAGAATTATTAAGTGGAATACTCTGTTTGGGGGCAGAGAGAAATCCTATTTGTTAAGTCTGCAAAGATCTTATAAAATGGCTTTAGCAGGACCTTTTTAGGGTGTAATGCTGCCACCTGGTGGCGAAGAAGGGAGAGTGATGCACAGCAGTTTAGGAATCTGCACAACACTTGTGATGCTTTTATGGGGTTAGTAGGAGCAGTCGGGGATAACCATGGACTGAGGGGGCTTGCGGCAGGCTGCTATCGCATACACTGGTTAGGATGCTGGATAACACTATAATGCTGTTACAATATTGCCCTTAGAGCTACATACACTGAGTTGTCCCTGTAGGAGTAGAATTGAGCCTTTTTCTCTTTGGGAGGCGATTGTTATGCCTGGGAACAGGGTATCCTCAGATGTCCTCACTATGACCGGAGGGATTCCTGACAGGAAATACTATCCTTATTTGTAAGGATAGTACAGGGAGTGTCCATGGTTACAGCGGGTAGCGAGACGTGCAGCCTGCCATTTGCTTCCTGATTTGAAAATGTATATATATATGTGTGTGTGTGTGTGTGTGTGTGTGTGTGTGTGTGTGTGTATCTATCTATCTATATATATATATATATATATATATATATATATATATATATATATATATATATATACATTTTTTTGAGTCCAAAAATGGTGTTAAAATGTAAGAAACATCAAGACATGATGAAATAAACCTGTGTGGGTGGGGATTTCCTTCAAGAAACCTGCTAATGTTCTTCTTTTCTCATGTTGCAGTATTCTCGCATGTGGAATATTCTGCCTCTGGCGACCTGAACGTCCGGCTCATATACAGAAGCTTGGCCTGGCTTCTGCAAGGTGCGTGGGACGTCGCATGCTGGGACCATAAAACATCTGCCATAAATGTGATGTCTGCATGCACAGACCTCAGAACTTCTCTGCAGCAGTTGAGTGTCGGCTTGCTTGTTTACCACAGTCCTTGTGACTACGATAAAAGATAAGTACCCCATTGCGGAATCTCTTACCTTTTTTTGTTAAGCTTAAGTTCCGGTTTAAATATTTCTTATACAATTCCGTCTGTCATCTAGGAAGGGAAAATGTAAGTGCAGTTGCAAATCCTGCACAAAGACAGCCACGACCTCTGCTTCTTTTGCTTAGGGCCGTCCCACGACTATAAAGCTTGTATGATCTGCTAGTCATTCATTCCTAAAACACTGCATAGCTGTCTCAAAACACCTAGCCTTTGGTATGGAATGAGAACAGGCCATCGCGGCAGAGCTGCCTAAGAAGAATGCCAAAGTATCTAGGCTTGGCACTGTGCCTCCGAGTACGGATGCCCCACCATCTTACAGTCTGGGGGCTGCGGAACGTCCAATAGGCCTGGTGACTTTGGTGGGTACCATTTCGGAAGCTGCCTTTGTTTCTCCAGCCTGCACATCTGTGGAGGTTTCTGACACGTAGGTCTCTGATGTCGAGGGAGGGGTCAGGCTTACCCAAACAGCCTTTGTTAACGTCTGTCTCCAAGGAAGGCACTCCTACTCCAGGTCTGACGTCGCATCCCAGCCCTTTGCCTACTCAGCCAGGACCAAAGACACCTTCCCTCCAAGAGGAAGCAGAAGACAAAGCATACATCTTCTCCAGCAGAAGCTGGACTGGCAAATATTCTGTGTCCCTTTTTTCA
>NC_056727.1:231622995-231672995 GCF_019279795.1 Protopterus annectens
AGTTAGCTGATTAGTTAGTCTGAAATCTTAGATTTTGCTTTAGCTAAGAAGGTACAGTTTGCCTTTTCTGTTACCCAGATTCTCAAACAATATGATTAAATGGGGAAGCTGGTTCAGACAATTTCTAAGATTTTTCATGTACAAATCTTTTAGACCTTCAATCTTTTAGCATAAAAACGCTAAACGATGCTTCCGTTAAAACAGCCTTTTTTTCCAGCAGACATTTTTATTAAATTATCATGTATGGCATAGGCAATCTTACATTTTGTTTAAATGAAAAACAAACAAAATGACACCACTTCAGTTGCAGACATTATACATCACTTAAACTCTATCCAGTCATTGTCATCTAAGCATTATATGGCTCATTCAAATCTTGCCTCTTAAACCTTGTTCCTTCTCTGCATATATTGTTCCCACAACTCCCATTTTTTCCTATGTAGTTCACTCCTTCCCTTTTCTAAAGATCCCAATTCCAGTTGTTTTATCTCTGTTACTGTATTCACTACTTCTGGTAAAGGTTTCTAGACTTTGTTTTCCATTTTTCTCGTAATTGCTTTTTTGGCAGCCACCATAATTAGGCTCAGCAAGGTTTTACTATGTCTAGGTAGTTCCAATTCCATACCATAGCTAAAAAAAAATAATCTCCCCAGTCAATCCAATACGCTTACCCAGCATCTTCAACAGAGCGGTCTGCAGGGAATCCCTAAAGCTTGCCAGATCATTACACTTACAAAAAATATGTTCTCAGCCACCTCTTTCTTGCCTGTCACACTTCAGCATTTGTTATCCACTTGAGGAAAAATTCTTTGGAGTCTACTTGGGGTAAAAAAAAATATGTATACCTATGTAAAACACTTCCAGGCAAAGATCCTAAATCTTGTAGGCTTTGTTGCATATTTGGGAGATTATACATATATCCCCCATTGTCTGTCTGTCAATTGCTTATCCAGTCTCTCTTCCCAATCATTTTTAAGCTCCTCTGACTGATTCTTTTTATCTTGCAGTATTTTATATGTTTTACTAATTATTCCTTTTGTAACTGCTTCTGTTCTAGATTCTGTTAAAAACTCAACCAGTGCTGGTCTTTCATTTAGTGACCCTCCTGTTTCTTTTTGCTGTACTCTGATATCAATCATTGATAGGGAAGGCTATCTCTACCCTGCAGTCCAAATAAATTCTTAGCCTCTTCTCATTATGTTACCTTTCCCTTTCTAGTTATTTGCTCCCAATGCCTTCATTCCTTTGCCAGCTTTCTCCAATAAATTCCATCCCCCTCTTGCCTATTATCTGTATCCCTAACCAAAGGCATCCCTATTGGCAGAATCTCTCTTCTCCATTCTCACACTGATTTAGATGTTCTTCATGTTTCACTGTTGCAGTCATCACATTTGGGTTATCCCTGCCAGGGTAGCCCTCGGCCAACCCGAATACCAGCGACATAATATTTCTGTGTCGGTTGCTGTCGCTTCAGGACTGACATCAGGTCGTCAGTAGTAAAAAGTAAGGCAGCCGACGCCATTATATCCGTCTTTTGTGCCATGGAGCCCGAAGCAGAAGCAGTTCACATGAGTGCCGGTCGGCTGCTACCTGAGTTTTTGTCTTCCGAATTGGAAGTTGAAGTCTTCTAAAGGTAAGTACCCCTTTGGGGATCCTTTTTTCTTTCACTAACCGATATCAGAAAAAGTTTAATAATTGCCTCGCCTGTGGAAAGCAAATACCACAACGAGACTTCTATTCTTACTGCATCATCACTTGTTTAGGCCCAGACCACAACGTCGCCTGTTGTCGCTTCTGTGCTTTGTTCAACGCCAGAGCTATCTGTTGTCTGGCCCTTATTGCACCCAGATATTTTCGCTTACATTCCTCAAATTCCGATATGGCTTTAAGTCATCTGACGACAGATCTATTGAAAAAACATAAAGACTGAGACAGACCGCACAGGTCCAAACCTACCGACGATGCTTCCGTTAAGCTAGTCATTAGTTCTTCAGTCCTCAGTGAGGTGCTTTCGCAACCCCTGATGCCTGCTTTCGTGGGTTTCGCAGGCCACTACCGAGACCCTTTCAGAGTCTGGTATGCCGCAAAACTCTTCTTCGACTAAGGAACCTACGTTGTCTCTACCTTGGCTGGGTCCGTAGCCGCTGAGCAGGCACCGGCTTCCGAGGAAGTCCTTCCCACTACTGATTCTCCACACAGATGTCTTCTTTCGTGACTACTGTTCTTTCAAAAACGACCAAGTTTCTAAGGCCCAGGGTACGAACCTCACCCAAGAAACAGACGACCCACTCTCAGGTGCCTGTTTCCTTGCCTCAGTCTCAAATGCTTAAAATGGCAGAAGACCTTATGCTGATCAGGGGAAGCCAAGCTGCCCTCTCCTAAAGGAAAAGATATCTGTCCCCTGTAGTTTTGTCTGAACAAGAGTCAGATTAATCTGATGCATCTGAATATGAAGACATGCAACCCCTCTCTACTTATGAGGATTATGATGCAGAGGATTCCATTCCTTCAGCCTCTCCCCCACAGGATTTTTCCTTTGAGGAAACCCTGCATACTTTAAGGGAGCATTTTCAATGGGAGAGTCAAGACTACCTTCTGTCTAAAAAGAGACTCGAGGAATTCCTAGATCTTCCACAGTATAGACCCTTGACCACCCCCCCAGTCCTGCATGTTGTGGAGGATGTTTTCCTGGAATCCAGCTTGACCCCTGACACCTTCCCTCCTGCACCCAGAAAACCAGATGGGTACTATAGAGTCCCTGACTCGCACAAATTTCTTTTTAAAAATTCTTCTGCTGACCCCGAGGTAATTTCTTAAGGGCCTAAAGGAATTAAAGCAACCTCTGGTAAGAATCCCACCCCCTCAGATAGGGATTCCCGAGCACTGAACAGATGGGGTAAAAAAGTATACACCTCCGCTACTCCTGCTATCAGGGCACTAAATTGTTAGTTCCATATGCTGAAATTTCAGCAACATACCCTGGAACTCCTTAAACAAAAAATGTCTTCCTTTGCTTTGGCAGAATCAAAAGAAATACAAGAGTTAATGCATTCTGCAAGTCAAGTAACTCAACGCACCTTGCACTGTGGTTTTGATGCCCTAGAAGCTTCTTGGTGGGCAGCAGTCACTGGATCTGTAATTAGAAGGCATGCATGGCTTAAGGAACAGCCCCTGCCAGACCATGTCAAATCTAAATTGTTGGATGCCCCCTTGCACCAAATAACTTATTTGGCACTAAGGCAGAAGAGGTCTTAAAAAAGATGGAAGAAAAAGCAAAATCTATGCAAACAGTTAAGGAATTCTTGCAGGTCCAGCCACCTTGGTTCAGCAGGCATTGTCCCACCAAACATTGGTCCTTTCCTGCTCCTAGTAAGCCAGTCCAGCCTAGACACCGCCCCCAGACAGCAGCCACAGGGAATGCAGAGATCTAAGCAGTCGACTTCCTCCACTTCAAAACCAGGGAGTTCTAAGCCACCCCCTTATGGTAAGAACTTACAGTGACTCTCCTCCACCACCCCCTACCTCTGCCCACCTTTGTTACCCCTAGAAGGAAAACTCTCCTTTCACGCAAGCATCTGGGCCACCATTACCAACGACCACTAGGTTCTGAACATAGTGTCTCAGGGATACATATTTTCCTTCCACACATTTCCAATCCCAAAATGGTTCCCAGATCTACCACCAAACCAGTGGGCAGAGGCTCAAAAGCAAATCCTTTCTCTGCTATCTGAGGGCAGTAGAGCAAGTTCCTGCAGAACAGATAGGCCAATGTTTCTACTCCAGACTTTTTCTGGTGCCCAGAAAAGAGGGCACCTGGCGCCCCATCCTCGATCTAGCCATTCTAACTACCTTCCTGGTGATCCCAAAATTCAAAATGTTCACCCTCCAACAGCTGCTTCCCATGCTCTCCAAGGATGCTTGGCTAGCCACTCTAGATCTAAAATAGGCCTATTTCCACATTCCTATCAGGTAATCGAGCAGGAAATATCTCCGTTTCAGGGCAGTCAATCAACACTTTTCTCTGCACTTCCCTTTGGCTTATCTACTGCTCCCAGAGTTTTCACAAAATGTCTGGCTCCGGCCATTGCCTTTTGCAGACAAAGAAATATTCAGATTTTACCCATACTTAGACGACTGCCTTATTCAGGCAGACAGCCAGGACAAGCAACTCAAACACCTGGCCTTTGTAAAGACACTACTAGCCTCCCTAGGGTACACAATCAACTAAAAGAAATCCAAACAGGTGCCCACCCAAAGGATTATCTTCCTGGGAGCAAGCCTGGACGCAGCATCCCAGATGGCATACCCTACACCAGAGAAACAAATTTTCCTGACAACCTACTTCTCTCAAATAGCCACCAGGCCCCAGCTATCTGCAAGGAAGATCCTGCAAGCTCTAGGGTTCATGGCATCTTGCATACTGCTCATTCCATATGCCAGACTGCGTATGAGGAAACATCAGTAGTACCTAAAAAGCCTTTGGTGTCAACACTCTCAAGACTTGGAAACTCTTCTACCTATAATTCCTTGCCTCAGAAAAGATTTTCTTTGGTGGGCAACAGCATGCTCCCACAACAAGGGACTGCCTTTCTCACCACCCCCAACTGCCTAGACCCTCACCACAGATGCATCGGACTATGCTTTGGGTGCACACCTGGATGGTAGGTGCATACAGAGCCAATGGATCCCTCAGCAAATCCCTCTGCACATCAATCAAAAAGAGATGATGGCTGTGCAGCACGCCTTGATAGCCTTCAAGCCCCTTCTCTGTCTCCAGGGGCTCTCTTGATCAAAACCGACAACAGCACTGTGATGTGGTATATCAACAAGCAGGGAGGGACTCGCTCCTACCCTCTATGCAGGCTGGCCATGATGCTTTGGCACACAGCCTCTGCCATGCAGATACACCTGTTAACACAATTCCTACCAGGCTCTCAACTCTGGCAGACCAATTAAGCAGAAATCTTCTGGACCCACATGAGTGGCAGCTCAACAGAAGAACCTTCACCCTAATAACTCAGAAATGGGACACACCGAAGGTCGACCTCTTTGCCTCCCACACCAACCATCAGCTCAGCAAATTCTGCACCAGGGAGCATCACTGCATGGTTTGGAAAGTGGATGCCTTGTCCTTCCCTTGGGTCAGTCTATCGGTCTATGCCTTTCCTCCACTACCTCTCATCTCCAGGGTACTGCTCAAAATAAAGGAGGAAAAACCAAGGACCATTCTAATAGCTCCAGACTGGCCCTGGCAGCACTGGTACCCCTTGCTGCGCAGCCTTTCCACACTAACCCGCATGGCATCTTCCTCAGATTCCAAGCCTCCTGACCCAGAGGGAAGGGGAAGTCGTCATGCATCCCCAATTGCAGACCATCAATTTGGCAGCTTGTCTTATTCCCTAACCCCCAACCAATCTGCCAACCTCTGTAAACGGGTTCTAGATGTTCTTCGTCTTCCCTTGCTGCAGTCCTGACATTTCAGTCTTTTGCCGCATGGTCCGATGCAGAAGCAATTTGAGTTTCAGACCGAATACAGAGTTGGGAACATTTTGGTTTTCTTGCCTCAGTATTTAACGGATGTCAGAAAAAGTGAATAACTGTATTTCTTGTGGGAAGCAGATACCGCATAGGGATTATCATACATTGTGTATACCTTGTTTAGGGCCTGAGCGTTGTTGGTTGCTATTAAGAGGAGGCTTGATGTTAGTGTTTGGGAAGCGAGAAGCGCAGGACAAAACAGTGAAGTCTAGGGTGAGGAACCGCAGTGGAGCCAGAGGTTTTGCCAGGAGTCTCTATGGAGTCTCAGGCAGATACTTTACTGTTACAGGATGTGCCTCTCAGGAGGTAGGCCAGGCTGAGGGGCTTCTCAGGTAACTGTTCTTCCCTCTCTTCCCAAGGTAGTAGGGGCCTCTCCTTCTGTTGCCAACTTCTTTTAAGAGGAGAGGCTTCAAAAGCTCCTGTGTAGCTTCTCTTCCTAGCATTGGGCTCTCTGCCTAAGAAATGCTTAAAAAAAAAGAAGATTTTATTACTCTGATTAGAGGTTCTATGCCCCACCCCTGATAAGAGGGGGGAGGTGGAAGGAGTTTGATAGTTTTTGACAGTTGTGTTCACAGTGTTCAAGTCTGAGCTTCTGTTCTTGCCAGAGTTCCTTTACTCTTTGGGTGATTCTGATTCCACCTTCAGCTTCTCCTCCTCTTCTCCTACTTTTCCTTTTCAGAGACTCTTCACTCCATGAGGGAGCACTTTAAATGGGAAGGCCAAGATTACTCTGACTTAGCTATTCCTCCTGTGTTGAATGTGGTGGAGGATGTTTTTGCAGAGGCTTCTCTGAACCCTGATTCCTTGCCTCCTGCTCCTGTTAAGCCTGATAAAATCCTGTACCCTCTGATAAAGAGCAAAGGGCTTTGGATAGGTGGGGGGTAAGAAAGTATACTTCTTCCGAAATATCAGAATTATCTCCTTTCACAATTGAAATCTAAGGTCGATGCTACAAGTGGGTAAGCATTCTTTGCAATGCATGGTTGAAGGATCAGAATTTAGCTGAGCATGTTAAGACCAGGATTTTGGATGCTCCTTTACAGTCTGATGTGTTGTTTGGACCGTGGAAGCAGTTTTAAAGAAAATGGAGGACAAAGCTAAGTCTTTTGCAGGTGCAGCCTCCAAGTTTAGTAGAAATTGGCCTGCTAAGGGGTGGACATATCCTGCTTATGGTTCCCAGTCTAGGGGTAGGTCTAGCTAGATCAGACAGTTCACCTGCTCAGACTTCTGGTGAGGTCAGTCCTTTCAAGCAGAACCAATGACCTGCCTTTTCAGCTGCCAGTGGACTCTCGTCTGGCAGCTCCTTTGGGAGGAAGATTGTCTCTTTTCAAAGAAAATTGGGATTTAATCACTCAAGACAGATGGGTGCTGGATATCATTCATCACGGGTACAGATTTTATTTCCACACAATGCCCCTTTCAAAGGCATGCCAGATGTTCCTCCTCCACAAAGAAAAGAGGCTCACAAGCAAGTTTCTCAGTTACTCCAGATAGGGGCTATTCAGCCAGTCCCTGTGTCAGAAAGGGGCTTCGTATTTTATTCTCGCCTGTTCCTAGTACCAAAGAATGGGAAACTGAGACCAATTTTGGATTTATCTATCCTCAACACTTATCTGGACATTCCCAAGTTCAAGATGTTGACGTTACAGCAACTGTTACCTCTGCTGGGCAAGGATCACTGGATGGTGACTTTGGATCTCAAGGAAGCTTACCTTCATGTGCCCATAAGGCTAAGTTGCAGAAAGTATCTGCGGTTTCGAACTGGAGATTTTCATTATCAGTTCTCTGCATTGCCCTTTGGCTTATCTACGAGTATTCACAAAGGTTCTGGCTCCAGTGATAGCTTACTTCAGGCTTCAAGGCATTCAAATTTATCCTCTGATTCTGGCTCAAGAAAGAACACCTTCTACAGCATCTGGAATATGTCATAGCAGTGCTAAGATGCCTAGGGTATTCTGTGAACGAAATAAAGTCCAGTCTAGTACCCTCTCAAGACATGTGCTTTCTGGGTGTGAGACTGAATACAGCAGCCCAGATGGCCTTTTTAACCCCGGACAAACAAAAGAGTCTGTCACTTTACTTCCATCAACTATCTCATCAGTCCGTGCTGACTGCAAGGACAGTCCTTCAAGCATTAGGGTTCATGGCATCTTGTATTCTGGTGCTTCCCAATGCCAAACTGCATATGAGGAAGCTGCAATGGTATCTCAAAATGTATGGACACAGCACTGCCAAGATTTGGACACTGTCATTCAAATAATACCTTGCCTTCAAAAGGAATTCTTGTGGTGGGCTCAGGAATGTCACCTAAACAAGGGACTCTCTGTGACCCAGTCAGATTTTAACGACAGATGCCTCGGACACTGCTTGGGAGCTCATCTAAATGGAAAGTGGATACAAGACAAGTGGCCTGCCAGTCTCATCTACATATCAACATGAAGGAGATGTTAGCAGTCCAGTTTGCATTGATCTTCTTCCAGGGCAGGTGTTGATTCTGACAGACAACACAACTGTCATGTGGTACATCAACAAGCAAGGGGAACACATTCTTATCCTCTATGCAGGCAAGCAATGATTTTATCCTGCAACTGACTCTTCAGAGCACAGAACTCCCTAGCTGATGTATTAAGCAGACAAATCATGGATCCCCACGGCTGGAAACTGGATCTTCATGTATTACAGAAATTGACACGGTCATGGGGAACTCCAGACATAGATCTGTTCGCTTCTCCACTAAACCACCAGCTGCCAAAGTATTGCACAAAGGGTTTCATCACACAGCTTGGAAAGTGGATGCTCTGTCTTTCAGTTGGAAAAACCTTCATGTCTATGCCTTTCCACCTCTACCTCTTCTTCCAAAGGTATTACTAAAGGTCAGACAGGACAGGCCAAGGATGATTTTGATAGCTCCAGATTGGCCTCGGCAACACTGGTACCCACTTCTAAGGAGTCTTGTAAAGAAGCCTCCATGGCCTTTACCTCTGATTCCTCATCTGTTATCTCAGAAGGACGGTCATCTGCTCAATGTCAAGCTTCCATCTCTTCATCTCAGCTTGGCATATTCTGTGTTGAAGCATGGTAGGTCTCAGCTTCCTCAACAAGTTTTAAATGTGATTATGGAAGCTAGAAGGCCTAGTACTAGGAGAGTGTATGCAGAAAAATGGAAGAGATTTTTATTTTGGAGTACAGCAAAGAATTTGGAGATTTCAGAGCCTAATTTGAGTGTGGCTCTTCAATATCTTACTGAATTATTGGACAAAGGTTTGTCTTTCTCTTCCATAAAGATTCATGCTGCAGCAATTTCAGCTCACTATGATTGTGACCCACCTTTGTTTATCCTTTGTTCAAGCAGTTTCTTAGAGGGCAAAGAATATAAGACCCCCACGAGCTCCTACTCCTGCTTGGGATCTCAATTTTGTGTTGGAAAAACTTACTCTACAACCTTTTGAGCCTGCAGCTACTGCTGAATTGAAATATTTGTCATGGAAGACTGCTTTTCTGTTGGCTATTACTTCTGCAAGAAGGGTGTCTGAGTTGCAGGCCCTTATGGCAGTAGAGCCCTTTTGATTTTCCATAAGGACAGGGTATCATTACGTACTAATCCTTCCTTTATGCCTAAGGTGGTTTCTAGTGTGGCTTTAAACCAAACTATTCATTTGCCTACGTTTTTGCAGATCCTCAAAATAAAGGGGAAAAGATTTTGCACACTTTAGATGTACACAGGCAATTGCGTTATTATTTGAGCAGGACTAAAGATTTTAGGCAGTCTCAGCAGTTACTTGTTTCTTTTGCTTTAAGTTCACAGGGCAAGCCTGTGTCAAAACAAACTATTTCTAGGTGGATTGGCTTTTGCATTGCATTTTGTTATTCCCATCATGGCAAAGAGGTTCCAGCTGGGATTAGGCCTCATTCCACTAGGGCTACTGCCACTTCAACAGCATTTCTAAGGGGTGGCAACTAAGGATATTCTGGAGGCAGCTACTTGGAGTTCAGTGCATACTTTCTCTAGGCATTATCACCTGCCTATATACTCTAAGACTAGAGCTGGTTTTGCCACAGCTGTTTTACAAGGCATGTTGTCAGCTCCTGCTACTTTATAATTTGCCAGCCTCCCTTACCTCTGCTTTGGGATTATTGTCAGGACTGCAGCAAGGGAAGGCGAAGAACATAGTACAGTTTGTACCTACCATAAATGTAGATGTTCGAGGATTCCCTTGCTGCAGTCCAATTTACCTCCCTCCTTCCCTCTGTGTTTCAGGGTGGTTGTGTAGGTGAGTTTACATGCTTATATTTTTTGTATATATTACTGTATATATTGTACATGTTTTTGGTGCAGGTTGTTTTGGGACTTGTCTTTTGGGTCTTCTGACATCTGGGGCAAGAAAAGACTGAGGAAATGACGCCGGTCATGCGCATTAGTACCCTGACGTGCGCCATGACCGGCGTCTAACTATACTCTGGTATTCGGGCCGACTGGGACGCGGACTATACCCAATTGTCAGGACTGCAGCAAGGGAATCCTCGAACATCTACATTTATGGTAGGTACAAAACTGTACTATGTTATGCATGAGGCCAGATGCCCTAGCACCAGAAAGTCTTATGTTGACCAATGGAAAAGGTTCTGCACCTGGATCTAGGCTAAGGGAACCCATACGGCACAGTCCTCCCTCCTGGATTACTTAGCTGTCCTACTACACAGTGGCCTCTTTTTCTCCTCTATAAAAATTCATGCCTCTGCTATTATTCTCATTTTCCCACTGAGAAGCCCCTTTTCTCACAACTCCTGATCAAGCAGTTCCTAAGAGGGGCCAGCAATGTAAGGCACCCCAGAAGGGCACCAACACCAGCTTGGGACCTTAACGTTGCACTGGAAAAACTCACCCTGCCCCCTTTCAAACCAGTTTTTTTCTGCAGAGCTAAAATTTCTCTCCTGGAAAACCGCATTCCTTCTGGCCATCACTTCAGCCAGAAGTCTGTGAGCTACAAGCGCTCATGGCTGTGGGACCCTTCATTATCTTCCATGCTAACAGGGTATCCCTCAGAACTAACCCATCTTTCATGCCCAAGGTGGCGTCCATTGTGGCTCTCAACCAGTCCATTCATTTGCCCACCTTTTTTACTAATGCACAGAACAAGGGGGGAAAGGATTCTGCACTCTGGATGTGCACAGACAGCTCAGATTCTATCTAGACAAGACTAAATCCTTCAGAAAGTCTGATCAGTTGCTGGTTAGCCATCTCCAAACAAACCATCTCCAAATGGATAGCACACTGCATCCACTTCTGCTACAAGCAACATGGAAAGACTCCCCCCCCCCCCCCAGGGGGGCAGGGTACACTCCACCAGAGCAGCTTCCCTCAGAGGAGTCCCCAACAGGCACATTCTGGAGGCTGCCACTTGGACATCTGTTCACACTTTTATGAAGCATTACCACTTGCCTCTCCTCCAAATCCAGAGCAGGGTTTGCCTCGGCAGTCTTGCAAGGCATCCTAGCCAGCCCCTAGTTTCCTTGACTGCCTCCACCCATTTTCTTTGCTTTGGGAATCAACCCAAATGTGATAACTGCAACAGTGAAACACGAAGAACATAGTACAGTTGTGCACACTTGCCATAAATGTAGATGCTTGAGTGTATTCACTGTTGCAATCCTGATTTCCCTCCCTCCATCCCCCTTTATTCTCTTTCCTTACAAGGGACATATTGGTATTTGTTTTCCACTGGTTGGGTTCTACCACCAGAACCTAGCTCCTACTTGGGAGGGGGGGGGCTCCTGACAGGTTAGGGCAAGAAAAACTGATGTAATGGTGTCAGCTGCCTTACTTTATACTACTGATGACCTGACGTCAGTCCTGAAGCAACAGCAACCGACGCAGAAATACTAAGTCTCTGGTATTCGGGCCGGCCGAGGGCTACCCTGGTGGGGTTAACTCAAATGTGATGACTGCAACAATGAATACACTTGCACATCTACATTTTATGGTAAGTATACACAACAGTACTTTCTTAGAATACTCCCTACTATTTTATGAATATAATACTCCATATGATTTTTGTTCTCCTTAAGAGTCTGCATCCAAAATCCCAATCTCTCCTCATTTCTTGAGCTTCCTCTCTGTATCATCATTCCTTTCCAGTTTGAATTATAGTTTTCTGCTTGTGCTATGTTTAAGAGCCTGAACTCTGTTGCTCTAAAATAACCCCTCAAATTGGGTAATCCTAGTCCACCTTGTTCTATTGGAAGTATCAGCTTATCCCACTTGACCCTTGCTGTCTTCCCTTCCCAGGTAAAATCCTCCAACTCTTTTTTAATTGCTATCCACAGCTTATCCTCTGGTTGATAAAAATATGCCTGACCTGTGTATAAGACTAAAGGGACTAAAAATTTTGAATAGCTTGTAGTTTAGTGTCCATATCCATACAACAAAGCTTCCAGTTTCTCAATTTTTGTATTATCTTCTGTTTAATCTCTTCCTACACATCCGTAGCTGCCACAACAAAGTCATTTTTAATCCATAATCCTAAATATTTGATTTTATCATATCTCCCATAAATATGGATATTGCTGGACCAATTTGTGTGTGGGTACATAATTTACTGCTATGGCCTTTGTTGTAGCTTCATTAAAAATGTTCATCGTGTTTCACTGTTACAGTCATTACACTTGGGTTATCCTGCTGGCAGGCTACCTGCAGTCGGCCTGAATTCCAAAGTCTAGGTCCGGCGTTGGTTCCTGTCGCCTCCTCCCTGACATCAGTGTGCCAGGGGTATAAAAGATGCAGCTGACGCCATTTTCTTCAGTCTTTCTTGCCATGTGGTGCCCGAAGCAAAAGCAGTTCGCAAGTGCCGGTCAGCCGACTCTTGAGATTTTCAAAAACGAATTTCAGATCCAAAGTCTTCATTAAAGCTAAGTACCCCGTTGGGGAAACTTTTTTCTTGCTCCAGTCCAATGTCAGAAAAAGTTAACAATTGTATTTCTTGTGGGAAGCAAATACCTCATAAGGATTTTCATTCTTACTGTATTCCTTGCCTAGGCCCTGATCACAACGTTGCTAGCTGTCAGTTTTGTGCTAGATTTAACCAACGCACTGTTAAGCGTCGGTATGGTTTTGCCTTTCATTACTTTGGCCGAAGATTCAATTATATAATGCTGTCAGAACAGCCGATGACCGGAGTTTATAAAAAGCGCAAGGAAAAAGAAAAGGACAGGCATCCGAGGTCCAAAACCGACGACGAGGCTTCCGCTAAGCCAGTCGCCTGTTCTCAGTGAGGTGCTTTCGCAGCCCCTGGTGCCCGCTACCTCAGAGCCACAGGCCGCTGACGACTCCCACGTGGAGCCAGCTAGGCCTCTGGATACTCAAGGTATTGGACACTCGGAAACTATTCCCTCAGATGGGTCCGGAGCCCTTAAGCAAGCATCTGCTTCTGAGGGTGTTTTCAGACCTATACAGTTGTATGTAAAGCCTACTTTAGCTTCCAAAACAAAGACTAAAGCAATTCTAAAGACAAAGAAACAAGTACAGCATTCTCCTGGACAGACTACCATGCCTAAAAAACAGATGCTCAAAATGGCCGAAGACCTAATTACCTTGATCAGGGGTTCCCACCCCCCTCCTGACAAGAGGCCTAGGCAAGAGACAGAATATGAATCTTCAGATCAGGTTTCCATTTCCTCCGACTCCTCTTCTGAACAGGAATACTCTCTTCCTCCTTACGAGGATTCTGATGCTGAAGAATCTATCCCTTCAGCCTCACCGCCTGAGGATTATTCTTTTGGGGAAACCCTGCATACCATGAGGGAGCACTTCCACTGGGAGAGCCAAGACTACTCAGAATCTAAGAAAAGGCTTAGAGATTTTCTTTTACTCCCTCAGCACAGGCCTTTGGCTATTCCTCCTGTGTTCGACATTGTAGATGTATTTTCAGAGTCTGGCCTTTCTCCTGACTCTACCTCCTGCCCCTGTTAAACCAGACAGATACTACAGGGCTCCAGATTCACATAAATTTCTTTATAAAAACCCTGCTGCTGACCCAGAAACTATTTCTCAGGGTCCCAAAGGGGTCAAGGCTTCTACTGCCAAAAACCCTATCCCGTCTGATAGAGATTCAAGGGCACTAGACAGATGAGGAAAAAAGGTTTACACTTCTGCTACTTTGGCTGTGAGGGCTTTAAATTGTCAATTTCATATGCTTAAATATCCGCAATACTTAATGTCACTGCTAAAACAGAAAATGTTGTCAAATTCTGATCGTGCAGAAAATAAGGAAATACAGGATTTATTGCATGCAACTGAACAAGTGGGAAAGCGTACATTGCAATGTGGTTTTGATTCTCTGGAGGCCTCTTGCAGGGCTGCAGTTACGGGCTCTGTCATTAGGAGGCAGGCTTGGTTAAAGGAACAGAATCTGCCTGATCATGTTAAAGCAAAATTATTATATGCTCCATTACAGCATGATACCTTATTTGGTGTTAAAGCAGAGGAGGTGTTGAAGAAATTGGAGGACAAAGCGAAATCTATGCAAACAGTAAAGGATTTCTTACAGTTACAGCCACCCAGATTTAGCAGGAACTGGCCTACAAAGAATTGGTCCTTTCCAGTGTCAGATGGGCCACAAACGGGCAGATACAGACGCCCCAGAGGCAGATCCCAGCCCCAGGGCTCATACAGGCCTAAACAGTGGGGCCTTCTACCTCCAAAAGCGGAGAAGACAAATCACAGCCATACAGGAAACAGTCCCACTGACTTTCCTCTGCCAGCACCAAGCACTTAACTTTTGACAGCCCCCTTAGGGGGAAAACTAGCACTTTTTTCTCAAAATTGGCACATGATCACCCAGGACAAATGGGTCTTGAATATAGTGTCCCAGGGCTACAGGTTCCACTTTCACACCCTGCCAAGGGCAAAAGGTATGCCAGACCTGTCACACAATCAACGGGCAGAGGCACAAAAACAAGTTTCATCCCTCATGGACATGAGGGCCATTCAGCAAGTACCACAGCAAGAGCAGGGACAAGGATTTTACTCGACTTTTCTTGGTACCCAGAAAAGACAAAGCCTGGAGACCAATACTGGACCTGTCCATTCTAAATACATTTCTGGATGTTCCAAAATTCAAAATGTTGACTCTGCAGCAGCTTCTGCCCATGCTTGGCAAGAAGGCTTGGCTTGTAACTTTGGACCTAAAAGAGGCATACCTGCATATTCCAATCAGACAATCTTGCAGAAGATACCTCAGATTCATAGCTGGCTCAGTGCACTACCAATTCTCTGCACTGCCCTTTGGCTTATCTACTGCGCCCAGGGTCTTCACAAAATGCCTGGCAGCAGTAATTGCATTTTGCAGACAAAGAGGAATTCAAATATATCCTTACTTGGACGATTGCCTTATTCAAGCTGAGAACAAGGACATTCTACTAAAGCATCTGGCATTTGTAAAAAGATTACTAATTTGCCTAGGGTACACAGTAAACGAAAAGAAATCAAAACTAGTACCCTCTCAAGAGATAATATTCCTGGGTGCAAGCTTAAATACACCTGCCCAGATGGCTTATCTCACGCCAGACAAACAAAGGCAACTGACTTCTTACTTCAAAATGTTGGCAACAAAGACCCAGTTATCTGCAAGAAAAATTCTACAGGCTTTGGGCTTCATGGCATCCTGCATTCTGCTAATTCCATATGCCAGACTGCATATGCGGAAACTACGATGGTATCTAAAAAGTGTTTGGACTCAACATGGTCACAGCCTGGAAACATTAATTACCCTCATTCATTGCCTGCAACAGGAGTTTCGATGGTGGGCACAGGCCTGTCACCACAACAAGGGACAGCCATTCACCCTACCCACAGCCAGGCAGTCAATAACAACAGATGCTTCAGATTATGCCTGGGGGGCCCACATGGCAGGAAAATGTATTCAGGGCACATGGACCACAAGCCAAAGGCATCTTCATATCAATCAAAAAGAGAGGCTAGCTGTTCAGAATGCCCTGACAGCTTTCAAGGATCTACTCCATCCAGGACAACTACTGATAAGGACGGACAATACTGCAGTCATGTGGTACATCAACAAACAGGGAGGCACTCATTCCTACCCCCTCTGCAAACAAGCCATGACTTTGTGGGACACAATATTGACTTATCAAGTACACCTGCAAGCACAATTCCTGCCAGGAAAGAAAAATACTCTGGCAGACAAACTAAGCAGAAACCTCACGGATCCCCACAAGTGGAAACTGGATCCACAAGTCTTCAGCATGATAATAAAGAAATGAGGATGCCCAGACATAGATATATTTGCCTCCCCTCACATCTACCAATTACAGAGATTCTGCACAAAGACTTATCACAAGCAAGTATGGAAAGTGGATGCTCTATCATTCAGCTGGAAAACCCTAACAGTATATGCCTTTCCTCCTCTGCCTCTCCTCCCCAAGGTACTCCTAAAGGTCAGACAAGAGAAGCCAAAAATGATTCTGATTGCTCCAGACTGGCCCCACTAGCACTGGTACCCAATCCTAAAGAGCTTGTCTCAAGGCCCAGCCTGGACATTGCCTCTAATTCCTCATTTACTGACCCAACGAAACAATCAGATCCTGCACAGCCAACTCAGAACCCTAAATCTGGCAGCATGGCGGATAATGTAGCCATTCAGAACACATCTCTCTCTAAAGCAGTGATGGGTGTTATTTTGGAGGCCAGGAGGCCCAGTACCAGAAAATCTTATGCAGAAAAATGGAAAAGATTCTGTGCTTGGAACCAGGCACAAGGAATTGATACGTTTGTATCAAATATTCCTCAGATTTTACAATACCTAACTGAGATGCTGGACAAAGGCCTATCCTTTTTATCAATTAAAATCCATGCCTCTGCCATTTCAGCTCATTACAATACAGAACCACCAATTTTTTCACATCTATTGCTAAGGCAGTACCTCAGAGGGGCCAAAAACATAACACCTCCAAGGAGAGCACCATTACCTGCATGGGACCTCAATTATGTCTTGGAAAAACTCACACTGCCGCCTTTTGAGCCAGCCAATGCAGCTGAAATAAAGTTCTTATCTTGGAAAACAGCTCTGCTCCTAGCAATAACCTCTGCAAGGCGAGTCTCAGAGTTACAGGCACTCATGGCTGTGGAACCTTTTATCATTTTCCATCCAGACAGAGTTTCTCTGAGGACAAACCCGACATTTATGCCTAAGGTAATGTCCAGTGTGGCCCTTAACCAAACCATTCATTTGCCTACCTTTTATCCAAACCCACAGAATAAGGGTGAGAGACTCCGGCATTCTTTAGACATACACAGACAGCTACGCTTCTACTTGGACAGAACTAAAGCTTTCAGAAAAACTGAACAACTCTTAGTAGTATATGCTGCAGGATCACAAGGAAAGGCTATCTCAAAGCAGACTATTTCAAAGTGGCTAGGCCACTGCATTCATTTCTGCTATTCACAATATGGCAAATCAGTGCGCAAGGGCATTAGGCCACACTCAACCAGAGCAGCAGCCACTTCAGCAGTCTTCCTCAGAGAAGTACCAACCAAAGACATTTTAGAGGCTGCAACGTGGAGTTCAGTGCACACTTTTACCAAGCACTACCACTTACCTCTCTACTCTAAATCCAGAGCAGGCTTTGCCACTGCAGTTCTGCAGGGCCTTATAGCCTCTCCTAATCCTATTTAGACCCAGCCACCCAACTTCCACTTTGGGATTCAACCCAAGTATAATGACTGCAACAGTGAAACATGATGAACATAGTACAGTTGTGTACCTACCATAAATGTAGATGTTCGAGTGTATTCACTGTTGCAGTCCAGGTTACCCACCCACCATCCCCCTTTTATTTGCTGGGACTTCTCTGTACTTCTCTATCCTATACAACCTATGTGGTGTATTTGCTTGTAGATGAAGGAAATGTTTATTTTTGTGCATGCATACTTATTGCCATAATTTTCAGCCTACCAGTTTGGGGGCACCTGACATCTGGGGCAAGAAAAACTGCAGAAAATGGCGTCGGCTGCATTTTTATACCCCTGGCGCACTGACATCAGGGAGGAGGCGACGGCAACTGACGCCGGACCTAGACTTTGGAATTCAGGCCGACTGCGGGTAGCCTGCCAGCAGGATAACCCAAGTGTAATGACTGCAACAGTGAATACACTCGAACATCCACATTTATGGTAGGTACACAACTGTACTTTTTGTATCCAAAGAAGACTTGAAACTGTTTTAAAATGTTCCACAACAATGTAATGTTCCTTTCTGGTTTTGTCATGTATAAAATAATATCTGCAAATAGAGCTAGCTTCTCCTGACTACCATACCAATTATATCCTTGAATTTCTGAGTCCATTATTTTCTTTGCCAATGGTTCTAAATAATATTTCAAACAACAAAGGGGAAGTGGACTCCCCTGCCTGGTTCCTCTACTTATCAGAGAGGTCCCCACCCTTTTCACCTTTGATCCCTCCTATATACTTCTAATCAACCTTATGATTTTATCAGGGAAAGCAAGTGTTTCCATTGCCCTGCTCATCAAGTCCCAGCCTACTCTGTCAAATGCTTACTCTGCATCAAGACCCACCAATAAAAGTGCTATTTTCTTACATTCTGCTTCCCTCTGGATCATCAGTGTTCTGTTAATATTGTCAAATGTTTGCCTCCCCTCCACAAAACCACAGTTATCCATGGCTATCAATTTTGGTATCACTTTTGCCATTCGTTTAGCCATTATAGACAGACACTGTAAAATCATGGTTTAGTATTGAAATGGGCTTTTATGAGGCTGGATTCGATGGATGTTTACCCTCTTTATTACCATTGTTGCCACCTTCTTCCAGGATGCTGATACTTCTTCCCTTAAAGTACTGTTAAACAAAACCTTCCAGATCTTTCAGTTTTTTCCCTCCTAGCTTCCATACTTCCACAGGAATACCATCTGTTCCTGGGGACTTTCCTGTAGATTGGTTATGCATAGCCATTTTTATCTCATCTCTTTCTATTCTGGGCGTTAGAAATTGAGACTCATCTACCTCTAACCTTGGCATATTTAATTATTCCATAAACCTTTCCATTTGTACCTTTTCTTGATTTCCATATTTCTCTGCTTTATACAAACTTTCATAAAATTTCGAAAATATTTCTAATACTTCTACAGGATCTCTTGTTACTTGCCTTGTAGGCTCCCTAAGCTTAGTGACAGTCCTGTACTCTCTCTGTTGTCTGAGTAGTTGTACTAAAAGTTTTTGTTCTCTAGAATTTTTATGAAAAAAACAGTTGCTTAACAGCAGTCTTTCTAAACTTTTGCATATTATCAAGGTAATCCATTTTTTATTTATTTATTTTATTTATTTATTTATTCCATTTTTTTCTGTTTGTCATTCTGCAGTTGCTCCTTTTCTTGTTCTGAGAGATTCCCCCTATTTTGCAATTATTTAACATTTGTCAGTACCTCTAAAAATTTCTTGTTACTTCTTAACCATATCTTCCTTTCTTTTATTTCCACCCTAGTTTAAAACTCCCTTTTAATTTTATCCCACTCCTTAGCTATATTTTCAGAAGAAAATTCTATCTTCTCTAGTAGCTCCTGAATTAATTCCAAAACATTCCTTAAATTCCTCTTTTCAAATGATAGGTGGGAAAGTGCTACTCTCTCATTTTTATTTCATTATCTTGCATTTTTAATTTAGTTACTATTGGTGCATGATCTGAAATAGATATTATTGCATATAAAGACCTTCAATTAAATGCACGTTCCTGTGAGAGACAAAAACTGGGCTAGGCTAGCTAGATTTTATATCTCTGTGACTAATATGTAAATTCGCTCCAAACTCGTAGTACTGAATTTACATCTTCCATGCCAAACATTTTCATACATTTCTTCCAAAATATACCCACCTTTGTTATACTTTCCCTTCTAGAACCCCAGACACATCTTTACTGTTGCAAGCCAAATTCCAGTCTCCACCTATAAGTAATAAACTGTACTGAACGCTGATTATTTCTCCCAGAATTTTCTTAAGCTCTATTATAGCGGTTTTAGGTGGAATGTAAATGCATGCTAGTGTAATCTTCCTCCCTAGCCAGTAACCCCTTAGTACAATGCATCTTCCATTATTATCTTTCCCCCCTTTTCTATTATCTTTTCCCCCCTCTTCTGTCACTATTGGAGCTCCTCTTTCAGTTAATATAAGTACTCCCTCTCTTCCTTTGCCCCAGATGTAGGTTTATAGGTTCATAGGTAGGTACTAGACTATCTGCCCGAGGGCATTTATAAGGCTAGCCAGTGTGTCTGCTTTCGCCGCCCCATTGATTAATTAACTGATCCTTTGTCAAGCAGAGCTAAAGAAGTGATCCCAGGGGTGTATTTTCTGTTACCCATCCACTCATCAAGGTTTCTCTTGAGTGTTAGTGAGGGGCTCTGCCTGATGTAATTTGGAATTTTGTTCCAAAGCATGGGGAGTCTTTGTGACAGGAATCTATCCCTCCAGCATGTTCTATTTATTGTTGTGGTGAGGTTTAGCTCACTAGAGCATGTGGCTCGCAGTGACTTGGATTTCTTTAGGTGGAGCATGTCCATCAATTCTGAGTTGGACATGGCTTTGTAAGTCAGGCAGAGATCACCTCTGAGTAAGCGATATGCCACTGAGTACAGCCAGAGTTTTTTCAGTCGGGCTGCATAGGACATATGTTTGAAACCAGTAATCCTCTTGGTGAGGTACTTTTGTGGTCTTTCCAGCTGTTGGAAGTGTCTTGTGAGGTACATCCCAAATGGGGCATTGTACTCTATGATGAGTCTAATGAGTGACGAGTAGAGGGGCACTATAACCTCTTTATTTCTAGATGCGAACCCTTTAGTAATTACATGGACCACATAGAAGGATTTCCTAACTACTTTGGCAATATGATTGTCAAAGGAGAGATTACTATCTACCTGGGTCCCCAGATCTCTTATTACCCCTTCTGTATTAAGGGGGCTGCCACCTATGTGGTAATTCGTGGGTGTTTTTCCCAAACGGGATGACTATGCATTTTTTGGCATTTAGCTTGAGGCCATGACTTTGACACCAGGTGTCCGTCTCAGTAAGGCCCTTTTGAAGGATGTCTGTGTCAGCCGGAGAGTCAGTTATGGCTCCCGGTTTGCAGTCATCGGCGAACTTGGTTAGCCATAGTCCTCCTGTGTTTGCCTGTACTTCTAAGAAGTATATGCCGAACAGTAGGGGTCCCAGGACCGAGCCTTGTGGGACACCACTTGTGACTGGTTTAGAGTCTGACCTGGAGCCCGCTGTTCTTAAAGTGTGAGTTCTGTCTGTAAGCCATTTGGCAACCCATCTCGTGATGTAGGGGTTTGTGTTCAGGCTGGTGAGTTTTTCTGTAATACCCGAGTGGGGAATGGTGTCGAAAGCCTTGGTGAGGTCAAGGTAGGCTGTGTGAACCACCTTTCCCTCATCTATAGCCTTGGTGACCATCTCGAAGAAGTCAACCAGGTTTAGTAGGCATGATCTGTCCTTAACAAAGCCAAACTGCATTGGGTCAAGTGTTTGGAGGTTCATATTTCTTTGTTAATGAGTTCCATGATGATGTGCTCCATAGCCTTGCAGACTAGGCTAGTCAGGCTTATGGGGCGACCAGGGTCAGTTGTGGCTCCTCCTTTGTGGCGAGGAATAACCGTTGCTGTGCGCCATTCTATGGGCACGTAGCCTGTGGAGAGGCTGAGGTTGAACAGCGTGTTTAGGTGGGGGGTTAGTTTGTTCTGTAGTTCGTGCAAGACGCAGCCTGGGACACCATCTGGTCCCATTGACGCTGTGTTTTTGGCTTTTGAAAGGGCTGTTTTTACCTGTGCGTCTGTGATTTTTGGGACAATACACTTTTCCGGTATTGTTGTGGGCCCTTTTGGAGGTGAGGGGGGGGGGGTGAAGTTTGCACTGAATCTATCTGCCAGGATGTTGGCAATATCTGTAGGTTCAGTATATTGTCTGCTGTTTTGTACTAGTTCAGTGCATATCTGCGAGTTGCCACTTAGATTCTTAACATAGCTAAAGAAGGCTTTGTGGTTATCTTTTGAATCCTTGGCTGTCTTTCTTTCGAAGTTAGCCTTGGATGATTTCATGAGGGACCTCAGTTTCTTACTGATATTGATCAGGGATGTATTTCCTTCTTGGGATTTGCTTTTTTTCTGAACTAGTTTCCTCCTCCTTTCGTACAGCCTCTTCATTGCAAGGGTCCACCAAACTGGTTTCCTTCTCTTAGAGGAGTGAGTCTTGGTTTTGCTAGGGATGGCACAATCCATGCATCCTTTTTGGTGCTCATAGAGTGCATTTGTAAAGGTTTCTGCATCTTGGGCAGCGTTATCCTTTAGCGTGGGGGCTGTGAAACATTACCACCTTTGTCTTAAGTAAGGTGAAGTTTGCTTTAGAAATGTTTTTTACTGTGGTTTCCTTAGTTGGGGGTGGTAGTGGGGTGTGGACATCCAGAGTGATTAGTTTATGGTCTGATCTAACCAGTGACAGGTTGACCTCCAGTGTGTAACACCTGTCGCCCATGTTGGTGATGACCAGGTCCAATATGTTTTCACCTCTGGTAGGGGAGTTTACCAGCTGATCCAGGGCATTTGAGTTGATGAATTCCAGGAAGCGCTGGGCCTGGGAATTTGTACTCTAGCAGTTTTCCCAGTGAATGGTAGGGTAATTGAAATCGCCCAATATCAGGGTGTTTGGTAGGACCTTCATGTTTTCCAGTGTCTCCAGAAAGGTGGAGTGGTGGTCCTGGGTCATGGAGGGTGATCTGTACCAGGCCACAATTTGCATTGCAGATTTGTCCAATGTTAGTTGCACATGGATAATCTCAGAGGTATCATGCTGCGCCACTAACCTGGAGGTGTAGGTATCCTTGATGAATATGGATACGCCCCTTCTTTTTGTGTTTCGGTCCGTGTTTTGTGTCCGAAACGTGTGGTATGAGTTGTAGCCCGGTAGAGCTGGGGTGCTCTCTGGAGCCTTGAACCAGGTTTCAGATACTGCACAGATGTCTACGTTCTCCATACTGAGGAGTGCTTCGAGCGCATGCATTTTGAGATTTAAACTCCTGGCGTTGAGTAGCATAACCCTCAGTTTTTTGTTAATTCTGCTGTTTACGAAGGTGGGTTTGAATTTTGAGCCTTGCCTAAAAAAGGCACTTTGGGGTCAGCAAAAGCCTTGGCCAATATTCAAAAGCCTAGGGGTGATAGGTGCAAACCGTCTCTTGCGAAGCAACGCGGCTTGTCGACCATGTCATCCCAGGCTGACAGACACTGGATCCCCTTTGAATGACACCAGAAGCTTAGCCAATTGTTGAAATTGATCATTTTTTCTTTATACTGAGGTGTCATTCTTGGTGAGGGCAGGATGCTACTCATGGTCAGGGTCATACCAACCTGGGCTACATGATCAGAGAGCTCTTCCATGTCTCTTTTCATGTAGTCCAGGGAGGTACATCTCAGGTCATTCACAGCAACATGGACAATGACAGAGTCATATTTGTACTTGTTCTGGAGTGACCTGAGTGCTTGTGTTATGTGGCGGATTCTGGCTCCCGACAGGCAGCTAACAGTAAGCTTCTGCTTATCCAGCCTAGTGAGTGGGATGTCAGTGTGCCTGACTATAGAGTTGCCTATTACTAGTGTGTTAGGTATGTTATTTCGCCTTAAGGGCTGTGATTGTGCGACACATTGATTTTGTGTTTTCTGTGTTGTCTAGTTTGTGACGGGAAGTGCAGGTTGTTTGGGTGTCTGCTTTGGAGGTCTCTGATGCTTTTGCAGGTTTTTATTTAGAGCCTCCAGTGTCAGGGTATATTAGTGCTTGCTATTAGGTCTGAGCAAGTGCTGGGCTGTAAGATGCTTTTTGAGTGCTTAGGTTCAGAGTTAGACTAGTTTCAAGGGAAAAAACTGAAGAGGAGACTTAGTGGAGCCGGAAATAATTTATCCATAGCTAACCGTCACTGCCCGGTGCGCAAAACCGTGGAAACACGGTTTTTATAGTAGGGAAATGAAAGAGAGAGAAATTAGCCCAAAATGGCCAATAAACTACTAACTTCTGGGCTGGAACCACTCCTGCAGGGACAGATGGGTTGCTCAAAGCTCCCCTCTCTCACAGGTCAACAGAGAAACTTCCTTCTATCTAAGTAAGGTATGGGCAACTCAGAAACTAGTATCACAGCCCTGAATTCAGCACTAGCCTGAAAACTGGACTATACTAGCTTAGAAAGGCGGGAAACAAGGAATTTTTTTTGTTTTTGTTGTTTGTTTTTTTTTTTGAAAAGATAAGGCAAAAACAGTAAAAAATGCACTTAAAACAGCTTTAAATGACTACAAACCATCAGAAAAGGCTATCGTACTTTAGTGTGTAGCCTACAACAGTTAAACAAATTATTTAAACAAAAAACTTTTTAAAAGTGCAAGCAGTCAGATAAGTACAATATGTGAAAAAAACAAGCTTTTATATCACAGTAAACGCTGGAAAATCTGCGTTTATGCGGAAAACAGTTAAGTACAGCAAGAAAGTACAGAAAACTGATACTTAATCACTCCAGAGTCTTTCTCCTAAGCTAGAAGGCTTGTATCAGTTTAAGGCTTTTTAGTGCTACCCAGTAGGTTAGTTACAGGAAAGATGGGAAACAAGCGCAGATGTGGTCTTTTAAACCAGAAAGTTGAAAGAGACTGACAAAACTGTCCAAATGGTCAATAAACTACAACCTCTGGGCCAAGAACCTCTCCTGTCATGGTAGACAGGCCACCCAGTGCCCACCACTCCCTCTGACAAGCCAGAAGGCCTTCCTCCAACACCGAAAGGCCTGCGGGGCTCAGAAGCCCACCAACAGTCCTGGATATAGCAATTCTGTATCTGGCCTCGGCTAGTTACAGGAAAGGTGGAAAGCAAGCGCAAGTGCGGCTTTTAAACCAGAACGTTGAAAGAGATGGAAAAAAACTGCCCAAACGGCCACTAGCTACAATTTCTGGGCCACGAACCACTCCTCTTGTGGCAGGCTACCTAATGCTTACCACTCCCACTGATAAGCTAGAAGGTTTCCCTCCAACACAGAAAGGCTTGTGGGGCTCAGACGCTTACAAAGAGTCCTGGAATACAGCAAATCTGTACCTGGACTAGACAAGGTACAGGAAAGGTGGGGAACAAGTACAAACGTAGGCTTTTAAGCCAGCAAGTTGAAAGAGATGGAAAACTGCCCAAACAGCCAAATAAACTACAATTTCTGGGCCAAAACTCACTCTTCCTGTGGAGGATAGGCTATCTAGTGTTTACCACTCCCACTGATAAGCTAGAAGGTTTTCCTCCAATACAGAAAGGCTTGGGGGCTCAGAAGCTTACTAACAATCCTGGATACAGCAACTCTGTAACCGAACTAGGCTAGTTATAAGAAAGGCGGGAAACGGGCACAAGTGTGGCTTTCAAACCAGAAAGTCGAAAGAGATGGAAAAACTGCCCAAATGGCCAATGAACTACAATTTCAGGGCCAAAACCCACTCTTCCCGTGGTAGATAGACTACCTAGTGCTTGCCACTCCCACTGATAAGCTGGAAGGCTTCCCTCAAACACAGAAAGGCTTGGGGGGGGGGGCTCAGAAGCTTATCAACAGTCCTGGATACAGTAAGTTTGTCCACTGAATAACCATCCTGAAAACCTTTCTTTATCAAATTCACATGTTCGGTTCTTTCCAGGTGCGTCTCCGGTAGCATAGGTATTTGCACTGTACATTTTTTAATGTACTTCACTATTCGTTTTCTTTGTTTATATTTAACTGTAAGACCATTCAGATTGGAAGACGTTACAGAAAGCATTATTTTCTAATGTAGTTTTTATTACTACCTTTTATGTGTAACTGCTTTTTTGTTAAATGTCTAGTTCCAACTTTTTGTTACATGCATATACAGTTCGGCAGGCTGGTGTCTTTATACAGTTGCTTCTTGTCGTATCCATCTTGCATACCTTTTTTTTTTTTTTGAAAGCCGTCAAACAGAACAACCCCCCCCAACCCCCAAAAAACCTATTAATGTAACACACAAACCTGTATACATCTTAAAATATTGAAGTTTTTGCTTCCTAATAGGAACAAAAGTTCTAAGTTGATAGCCACACAGACAGGCTAGAGTTAACCAAAAAGAAAGGTTAGTCATACTAAGAAGCATGGAACAGCCTGTGCAATTCGTAATTGTTATTTGAGTTTGTTTGTCTTTATAGCTCTCTGCTGTGAAAACGTTTTTGAAACGCTTTTGGTAAACAGTTTCTCCAAGCCATTTCTGTTTATGAATCTTCTAGTGACATGCAAACTAGAGACAAAAATGCTAATGGTACCTTGTTTACCAGAAAAAGGCCTTATATAATCAATATTCTTTTTCATTTACATGCTTTATAATAAACTTGTTACTGGACAATGTGTAGGGTCTTAACCCCGTCATTTCTTTATGCAAGCATGGGAAAAAGCGCACTAATTTTTCTTTTGTTATACTCTCTTAACCAGACTCTTCTTTCCCACCCCCTTCTCTTTCTCGTCCTCCTCTTTTTTTTCTCATTGCAGTGCTTACATTTCTTGAAACTGAACAAAGAAAAAGAGGTAAGGGAGAAAAAAGAAAAAAGCACCTATTTATAATAGTATCTCCATTGCATTTAAAAAAAAAAAAACTGAGAACTTAGTCTAATTGATTTTATATTATTTTTAAAGCTCACAGCTGGGAAAACCCCTCTTTGGTTAGGATGTAATGTTTTCTGAAAACAATTTCTATCTTCTTTTTCTTTTCCCTCTGCCAGTCCCCTTCTACGAGACTGTCTCCAGATGTTCTTCATCTCACATTGCTGCAGTCCTAACAATTGGGTAGTCCGCTGTCCTCGGTCGGCCCGAATATCAAAGTATAAGGCTGACGTCGGTCAGGGCGCATTTGACTGACGTCAGTACGTCAGGGTACAAATGCGCATGACCGACGTCATATCCTCAGTCTTTTTTGCCGCATGGTCCGATGCAGAAGCAGTATTGCAAGTGCCGGTTGGCGTTCTGAGATTTTTCGATTTAGAAGTTTCAGACCGGGTTCAAAGTTGGCTAAGTACCCCGTTGGGGAATATTTTAGTTTTTTCTTGCCTCAGTCATTTACCGGATGTCAGAAAAAGTTAATAATTGCATTTCTTGTGGGAAACAGATACCGCATAAAGATTATCATACTTTGTGTATTCCTTGCTTAGGGCCTGAGCACAACGTTGTTGGCTGTTGCTCTTGTGCTAGATTTAATAAACGCACTATTTATAAAGAGGCGGTTGGATTGTGCGAGGTTGGTCTTTGGGAAGCGGTGTAACTATAAAATGCCGTCGGATGCTCCGACGCCCGCTTCTTCAAAGAAACGCAAGGACAAGGCAGTTAAGCCTAGGCTTGAAGAACCGTCTGTACCAGACGCCGGTTCTTTAGAGGTGTCGGTGGAGCCGGTGGCTCCACCGGAGGTTTCTTTGTGTTCCCAGGGGGAGACCTTGTTATTACAAGATGTGGCCTCTCAAGAGACTAGTCAGGCTGAGGGGGCTTCTCATGTTACTATACTCCCCTCCCTTCCTAAGGTGGCTAGGCCCTCTCCTTCTGTTTCAAAGGCTTCCCCCAAGGGCAGGCCAGGTTTAGCTTCAGTTAGTGTTACCCCTAGCTCTTCAGGTACTGTGCCCAAGAAGCATATGCTTAAAATGGCAGAAGATTTGATTACTTTGATTAGGGGTTCTATGCCCCCTCCTCATAAGCGGCCTAGGGTGGAGCCTGAGCTGGGGGGTTTTGAGCAGGCTTCAGATGTTTCAGAGTCTTCGGCTGAAGACTTTCAGGAGTACTCTCCTTATTCTGATTCTGATGTGGATGATTCTACTCCTTCTGCTACTCCCCCTGAGGATTTTTCTTTTTCAGGAACTCTTCATTCCATGCGGGAGCATTTTAAGTGGGAAGGTCAGGACTTCTCTGATTCCAGAGAAAGGCTTAGGGAATTTCTGTTGTTACCCCAGCATAGGCCTTTGGCTATACCTCCTGTTTTGACTGTAGTGGAAGATGTTTTTATGGAAGCTTCTCTTAATCCTGATTCTTTGCCTCCTGCTCCTGTTAAGCCGGATAGGTATTACAGGGTGCCTGAAGCTCATAAGTATCTTTTTAAGAGTCCTAGGGCAGACCCAGAAACTGTTTGGGCCTAAAGGTGTTAAGGCTTCTGTTGTTAAGAATCCGGTTCCTGCAGACAAGGAGGCTAGGGCCTTGGATAGATGGGGCAAGAAAGTCTATACTTCTTCCACTCTTGCTATGAGGGCTCTGAATTGCCAGTTTCACATGTTGAAATACCAAAATTATCTCCTTTCACAATTGAAATCTAAGGTTGATGCTCTGGCAGTAGGTATTGATTGTAAGGAGTTGCAAGATTTAGTGCACGTTTCTGAACAGGTGGGTAAGCATTCTTTGCAATGTGGTTTTGATGCTGTACAGGCCTCATCTAGGGTGGCTGCCACTGGGTCAGTTCTTCGCAGGCACGCCTGGCTGAGGGATCAGAATTTGTCTGAACATGTTAAAACAAGGATTTTAGATGCTCCTTTACAATCTGACGTGTTGTTTGGTCCTCCTGTTGAGACAGTTTTAAGGAAAATGGAAGACAAGGCTAAGTCTATGCAGACTGTTAAAGATTTTTTGCAAGTCCAGCCTCCAAAGTTTAGTAGAAATTGGCCTACTAAGGGGTGGACGTATCTTTCTTATGATTCCCAGTCTAGGGGTAGATCTAGACGTGGTAAGGGCAGAGCTCAGGGCTCTTTCAGGCCTAGAACAGGAAGTTCTCCTGCACAGGCTTCGGGTGAGGGCAGGGGTCAGTCCTTTCGTAAGCAGACCCAATGACCTACCTTTTCAGCTGCCAGAGCCTGCTCGTCTGGCAGCACCTTTGGGGGGACGGTTGGCACTTTTCAAAGAAAATTGGAGTTTAATTACCCAGGACAGATGGGTATTGGATATCGTACACCACGGCTACAGGTTTTATTTCCATACCTTGCCTCCTTTCACAGGCATGCCAGACGTTCCTCCTCAACAAAGAATAGAGGCTCACAAGCAGGTTTCTCTGTTGCTCCGACTAGGGGCCATACAGCCGGTCCCTCTGCCAGAAGTGGGCCTAGGATTTTATTCTCGCCTGTTCCTAGTACCAAAGAAGGGGAACACGTGGAGACCAATTTTGGATTTATCTATCCTCAACACTTATCTGGACATTCCCAAGTTCAAAATGTTGACGTTGCAGCAGCTTTTACCTCTGCTGGGCAAAGATCATTGGATGGTAACTTTGGATCTCAAGGAGGCTTACCTTCATGTTCCTATCAGACTAAGTTGCAGAAAGTATCTGCGTTTTTGAGCTGGGACTTCTCACTATCAGTTCTCTGCATTGCACTTTGGCTTATCTACTGCACCCAGAGTGTTCACGAAAATTCTGGCTCCAGTGATAGCTTTCTTCAGACTAAAAGGAATACAGATCTATCCTTATTTGGACGACTGCCTAATTCTGGCTCAAGGAAGAGAAGAGCTCCTTCATCATTTGGAATATGTGATAGCAGTGCTAAGATGCCTAGGGTATTCTGTGAACGAAATAAAGTCCAGTCTAGTACCCTCTCAAGACATGTGCTTTCTGGGTGTGAGACTGAATACAGCATCCCAGATGGCCTTTTTAGCCCCGGACAAACAAAAGAGTCTATCCCTTTACTTCCATCAACTATCTCATCAGTCCGGGCTGACTGCAAGGACAGTCCTTCAAGCCTTGGGTTCATGGCATCTTGTATTCTGGTGCTTCCCAATGCCAAACTGCATATGAGGAAGCTACAATGGTATCTCAAAAATGTATGGACACAGCACTGCCAGGATCTGGACACTGTCATTCAAATAATACCTTGCATTCAAAAGGAATTTTTGTGGTGGGCTCAGGAATGTCACCTAAACAAGGGACTCTCTGTGACCCGGCCAGAGGCGAGTCAGATTTTAACGACAGATGCCTCAGACAAAGCTTGCGCAGCTCATCTCAATGGAAAGTGGATACAAAACAAGTGGCCTGTCAGACTACAACATCTACATATCAACATGAAGGAGATGTTAGCAGTCCAGTTTGCATTAATTGCTTTCAAGAAATTACTTCTTCCAGGGCAGGTGTTGATTCTAACAGACAACACAACTGTCATGTGGTACATCAACAAGCAAGGGGGAACGCATTCTTATCCTCTATGCAGGCAAGCAATGATTTTGTGGGAGACTGCTCTCAGTTTACAGCTCAATCTTCAGGCAAGGTTTCTGCCAGGAGCACAGAACTCCTTAGCAGATGTGTTGAGCAGACGAATTATGGATCCCCACGAGTGGAAATTGGATCCTCATGTATTTCAGAAATTGACAGTGTCATGGGGAACTCCAGACATAGATCTGTTCGCTTCTCCACTGAACCATCAGCTGCCAAAGTTTTGCACAAAAAGGTTTCATCCCTCAGCTTGGAGAGTGGATGCTCTTTCTTTCAATTGGAGCAATCTTCATGTGTATGCCTTTCCACCTCTGCCTCTCCTCCCAAAGGTACTTCTGAAAGTCAGACAGGACAAGCCAAGGATGATCTTAATAGCTCCGGATTGGCCTCGACAACACTGGTACCCATTACTGAGAAGTCTGGTATGGAAGCCTCCATGGCCTTTGCCTTCGATTCCACACCTGTTGTCATGGAGGACAGCCATTTGCTAAATGTCAAGCTTCACTCTCTGCACCTAACAGCCTGGCATATTCTGTTTTGAACCATAGTGGGCCTCCACTTCCTCAGCAAGTTTTGAATGTTATCTTGGAAGCTAGGAGGCCTAATACAAGGAAAGTGTACGCAGACAAATGGAAGAGATTTTTGTTTTGGAGTGCAGCAAAAGATTTTGATGTTTCTGAGCCTAATTTGTGTGTGGCTCTTCAATATCTTACTGAGTTACTAGACAAAGGTTTGTCTTTCTCTTCTATTGAAGTTCATGCTGCAGCAATTTCAGCTCACTATGATTGCAACCCACCATTGTTTTCTCATCCTTTGTTCAAGCAATTTCTTAGAGGGGCAAAGAATATAAGACCCCCACGAAGAGCTCCTACTCCTGCTTGGGATCTCAATTTTGTGTTGGAGAAACTCACTCTACAACCTTTTGAGCCTGCAGCTACTGCTGAGTTGAAGTATTTATCATGGAAAACTGCTTTTTTGTTGGCCATTACCTCTGCAAGACGGGTTTCTGAATTACAGGCCCTTATGGCAGTTGAGCCTTTCTTGATTTTCCATAAGGATAGGGTATCATTACGTACAAATCCTTCCTTTATGCCTAAGGTGGTTTCTAGTGTGGCTTTGAACCAAACTATTCATTTGCCTACTTTTTATGCAAATCCCCAAAATAAAGGGGAAAAGATTTTGCACACTTTAGATGTCCACAGGCAGTTGCGTTATTATTTGGACAGAACTAAAGGTTTCAGGCAGTCTCAGCAGTTGTTTGTTTCTTTTGCTTTGAGCTCTCAGGGCAAGCCTGTATCAAAACAAACTATTTCTAAGTGGATTGGGTTTTGCATTGCTTTCTGTTATTCCCATCATGGCAAGGAGATTCCAGCTGGGATTAGGCCTCATTCCACTAGGGCTACTGCCACTTCAACTGCTTTTTTGAGGGGAGTGGCAACCAAGGATATTTTGGAGGCAGCTACTTGGAGTTCTGTACATACTTTCTCTAAGCATTATCACCTGCCACTTTACTCTAAGTCTAGGGCTGGTTTTGCCACTGCTGTTTTGCAGGGCATTTTGGCAGCTCCTGCTTCCTTGTAGTTAGCCATCCTCCCTTATCTCTGCTTTGGGATTCTACCCAATTGTTAGGACTGCAGCAATGTGAGATGAAGAACATAGTACAGTTTTGTACCTACCATAAATGTAGATGTTCAAGATCCACATTGCTGCAGTCCAATTTACCTCCCTCCTTCCCTCTGTTGTTAGAGGTGGTTGTGTGGGTTGGGTTGTACATTTTGTGTATATTGTATATATTGTACTATAGTTAGTGCAAGGGTGGTTGGTTGGTTGTTTGCTGTCTTTTGGTTTTGACCTTTCTTTTTAGGGTCTTCTGACATCTGGGGCAAGAAAAGACTGAGGATATGACGTCGGTCATGCGCATTTGTACCCTGACGTACTGACGTCAGTCAAATGCGCCCTGACCGACGTCAGCCTTATACTTTGATATTCGGGCCGACCGAGGACAGCGGACTACCCAATTGTTAGGACTGCAGCAATGTGGATCTTCGAACATCTACATTTATGGTAGGTACAAAACTGTACTTTTTTCTTTATCAAATGGTCTCCATGAAGACATGAAGATCAGCTGCAGAATTGCTCCTTAGTATACATGCATTTGCTAAAAAAAAGCCTCATCATTTTCAATATTCTTTTTCGATGTTCTTCGTGTTTCATTGTTGCAGTCATTACATTTGGGTAATCTGCTGGCAGGTTGCCCTCAGTCGGCCTGAATATCAAAGTCTTGGGCCTTCAGTCGGTTGCTGTCTCCTCTTCCATGACGTCAGGTCGTCAGGGGTATAAAACATGCAGCCGATGCCATTTTATTCAGTCTTTTTTGCCGCGCGGTGCCCGAAGCTAAAGCAGTTCGCAAGTGCTGGTCGGCTGACTCCTGAAATTTTCGCATTCGAGTTTCAGAACCGAAGTCTTCAGTTAAAGCTAAGTACCCCGTTGGGGAAACTTTTTCTTGCTCCTTACCGATGTCAGTAAAAGTTAATAATTGCATTACTTGTGGGAAGCAAATACCTCATAAGGATTTTCATTTGCACTGTATTTCTTGCCTAGGCCCAGATCATAATGTGCCTTGCTGTCGGTTTTGTGCTAGATTTAACCAACGCACTATTAAGCGTCTGTATATTTTTGCTTCAAAATATTTTGGATCCAGATTTAATTACCCTGAAATGTCGTCGGATAGCAATCCGACTATCGGAGTTCACAAAAAACATAAAGAAAAAGACAGAGACAGACCGTCTATGTCCAAAACCAAAGACGAAGCTTCTCCTAAGCCAGTCACCGGTACTCAGTGAGGCTCTTTTGCAGCCCCTGATACCCGCTACATTTGAGTCGCAGTCCTCTACCGAGACCCATGCGGAGTCTGCTATGCCGCAAGATTCTCAGAGTATTGTATCCTCAGATGTCTCTTCCTCGGATGGGTCCGGAGCTGCTGAGTAGGCACTGGCTTCTGAGGGTGTTTTCAGGCCTCAACATTTCTATATAAAACCGACGCCAGCTTCAAAAACAAAGACAAAAACAACTTCTAAGTAAAAAAAAATGACGCATGAGCCACGTGCTCAGGCCACTATGCTTAAAAAAACAGATGATCAAAATGGCTGAGGACTTAATTACCTTGATCAGGAGTTCCCAACCCCCCCCCCCCCGCTAAGAGGCCTAGGCAAGACACTGATTATGAATCTTCAGATCGGGTTTCTATTTCTTCTGATTCCTCTTCTGATCAGGAATTTTCTATACCACCCTGAGGATTCAGATGCAGAAGAATCCATCCCATCTGCATCTCCTCATGAGGATTATTCTTTTGGAGAAACCTTGCATACTTTAAAGGAACATTTTCATTGGGAGAGTCAGGATTTCTCTGAATCAAAAAAGAGGCTTAGGGATTTCCTTCTTCCTCAGCATAGGCCTTTGGCTATACCTCCTGTATTAGACATTGTTGATGATGTGTTTTCGGAATCAAGCATGGGTCCTGTTTCCCTACCTCTGGCTCCTAGTAAGCCAGACAGATGGATATTACAGGGTTCCTGACTCCCACAAATTTTTATTCAAAAATCCTGCTGCTGATCCTGAAACTATCTCACAGGGTCCCACAGGTGTAAAGGCCTCTACAGCCAAAAATCCTACCCCCTCTGATAGAGATTCTAGGGTGCTGGATAGATTATACATCTGCAACCTTGGCAATTAGGGCCTTAAACTGCCAGTTTCATATGCTTAAATATCAACAGCATGTTATGGGCTTATTGAAACTGAAAATGATTATTTCTGATTGTGTGGAAAATAAAGAATTACAGAAATTATTGCATGCAGCAGAACAGGTTGGAAAGCATACTTTGCAATGTGGTTTTGATTCCTGGGAGGCCGCTCAAAGGGCCGCAGTTACTGGATCTGTGATTAGAAGGCATGCCTGGCTCAAGGAGCAAAATCTGCCTGATCATGTTAAGGCTAAATTTTTGGATGCACTTTTACAGCATGATACTTTGGTAATAAGGCAGAAGAGGTTTTAAAGAAAATGGAAGACTAAGCTAAATCTATGCAAGCTGTAAAAGATTTCTTACAAGTGCAGCCACCCAGATGTAGTAGGTACTTGCCTACTAAAAATTGGTCCTTTCCTGTGTCCAGCAGAGCCTCACAAGGCAAATCCAGGCACTCAAAAGGCTCTAGATACCAATCACAGGGTTCTTACAGGTCAAAGCAATGGGGTGCCTCTACCTCCAAATCTGGAGGAAACAAAGCACAACCCTGCAGTAAGCAGTCTCAGTGACTTCCCTCTACCATCACCAAGCACTTATCGTTTGGCAGCCCCCTTGGGGGGAAAATTAGCACTTCATGCTCAAAATTGGCAGTTAATTACCCAGGACAAGTGGGTATTAAACATAGTATCCCAGGGGTACAGATTTCATTTCCATACTTTGCCAATTTCAAACGGTTGGCCAGATCTGCCACAAAATCAATGGGCAGAGGCTCAGAAACAAGTTACATCCCTCATGGATATGGGGGCTATTCAACCAGTACCAGAACAGGAAAAAGGACAAGGGTTTTATTCAAGACTGTTCCTGGTACCTAGAAAAGACAATGCCTGGCATCCAGTACTGGACTTATCGATTTTGAACACATTCTTGGACATCCCAAAATTCAAAATGCTGATTTTACAACAGCTACTGCCCATGCTGGGCAAGAACGCTTGGTTAGTGACTTTAGACTTAAAAGAGGCATACCTGCATATCCCAATAAGGGAATCATTCAGAAGATACCTCCGCTTCAAGGCAGGTTTTATGCATTACCAATTGTCTGCACTGCCCTTTGGCTTATCTACTGTGCCCAGGGTATTTACAAAGTGCCTGGCACCAATAATTGCATTTTGCAGACAAAGAAGCATACAAATCTATTCTTACTTGGACGACTGTCTCATTCAAGGAGAAAACAAGGACATTCTTCTTCAATATCTGGCATTTGTAAAAAGGCTTCTAACATGCCTAGGGTACACAATAAACGAAAAGAAATCACAACTGGTACCCTCTCAAAAAATTACATTTCTGGGTGCAAGCTTGAATACAACTGCCCAGATAGCTTACCTTAGGCCAGACAAACAAAGGCAACTATCTATATATTTCAGACAGATGGCAACAAAAACCCAGTTATTTGCAAGACAAATTCTGCCGGCTTTGGGGTTCATGGCATCCTGCATTCTACTAATTCCATATGCAAGACTGCATATGAGGAAACTTCAATGGTATCTAAAAAGTTTATGGAGTCAACATGGTCACAGTCAGGAAACGCTGATTCCTCTCATTCCCTGCCTACAACAGGAGTTTCTTTGGTGGGCAGAGACATGTCACCAGAACATGGGACGGTCTTTCACTCTACCCCTTGCCACCCAAACCCTAACTATGGACGTATCGGACTATGCTTGTGGGGGGCCCACCTGGCGGGGAGATGCATTCAGGGCATATGGAGCCCAAAACAAATGCATCTGCATATCGACCAGAAAGAGATGCTAGCCGTTCAGAATGCCCTGACCAGCCTTCAATGACTTACTTCATCCAGGACAACTACTGATGAAGACGGACAACACCACAGTTATGTGGTACATAAACAAGCAGGGGGGTGCACATTCCTACCCCCTTTGCAGACTAGCCATGGCATTGTGGGACACAGCCTTGACTTGCCAAGTACATCTTCAAGCTCAATTCTTGCCAGAAAAACAAAATACTGTGGCAGACGACCTAATCAGAAATCTTATGGACCCTCACGATTGGAAACTGTATCCACAAGTCTTCAGTATGATAACTCAGAAATGGGGGAGCCCAGACAAAGATCTATTTGCCTCTCCCCAAAATTATCAACTGGACAAATTCTGCACAAGGACTTGTCACAGACAAGCATGGAAAGTGGATGCCCTATCCTTCAGTTGGAAGTCTACGCCCTTCCTCCTTTGCCTCTTCTCCCCAAGGTCTTACTAAAGGTCAGACAGGAAAAACCAAAAATGATCCTAATTGCCCCGGACTGGCCTCGCCAGCACTGGTACCCCATTCTAAGGAATATGTCTCAACTCCCTCCTTGGTACTTGCCTCAAATACCTCATCTACTGTCTCAGCAGAGCAATCAAATTCTGCACACTCCGCTCCAAACTCTGAACCTGGCAGCATGTCTGATCATGTAATTATTCAAACACCTCTCAGTAAATCTGTGATGGATGTCCTTTTGGAAGCCAGAAGGCTTAGTACTAGAAAATCTTATGCTGATAAATGGAAGAGAATCTGTGCTTGGAACCAAGCACAAGGAACGGACACAGCAAAACCAAATATTCCTCAGATTTTACAATACTTGACTGAGATGCTTGACAAGGGCCTATCTTTTTCTACAATAAAAATCCATGCCTCTGCCATCTCGGCTCATTACAACACGGAGCCTCCCATCTTTTCTCATCCTCTGCTAAAACGGTATCTAAAACAGTATCTTAGAGGGGCCAAAAATTTAAGGCTTCCCAGAAGATCACCAACTCCTTTATGGGACCTCAATTTTGTGCTGGAAAACACTCACTCTGCCTCCTTTTGAACCAGCAGCTACTGCGGATATAAAGTTTTTATCTTGGAAAACAGCTTTTCTTTTGGCAGTCACTTCAGCAAGAAGGGCTTCAGAACTACAGGCCCTCATGGATGTGGAGCCTTTTATTACATTTTACCCAGACAGGGTGTCCCTCAGTACCAATCCTTCCTTTATGCCTAAGGTGGTATCCAGTGTGGCTCTTGACCAAACTATTCACCTGCCAACATTTTACCCAAATCCGCAGAACAAGGGGGAGCAGATTCTGCATTCATTGGACATGCAGACAACTAAGATTCTACTTAAACAGGACCAAATCTCTAAGAAAGTCTGAGCAACTACTGGTGACATTTGCTGCAGGATCAGAGAGGAAGGCAATATCAAAGCAGACTATTTCTAAGTGGATATGCCACTGCATTCATTTCTGCTACTTGCATTATGGTAAACCAGTGTCCAAGGGAATCAGGTCACATTCCACCAGGGCTGCCTCTACCTCAGCAGCCTTTCTCAGAGGAGTTCTAACCAAAGACATTCTCGAAACTGCTTCTTGGGGCTCTGTTCATACTTTTACAAAGCATTATCATTTGCCAATCTTCTCTAAGTCCAGGGCAGGCTTTGCCACTGCAGTTCTGCAGTGCCTTATAGCCGCTCCTAATGCTATTTAGTTCCATCCTCCCATCCATAGCTTTGGGATTCTACCCAAATGTAATGACTGCAACAGCGAAACATGAAGAACATAGTACAGTTGTGTACACTTACCATAAATGTAGATGTTCGAGTGTATTCACTGTTGCAGTCCGGGTTACCCACCCACCACCCTCCTTTTCTATAACTTCTTTCCTTCACTATATTCTAAAGCCTTTGTGGTGTATTTGCTTTTAGATGAAGGTAAAGTTATGTTGCTAAAAGTGCATTTACATGTATGTCTGTTTATATATATATATATATATATATATATATATATATGTATATATATATATATATATATATATATATACACATATATATAATATAATATATATATATATATTTTTTTTGCCCCCCATGTGGGGGGCACCTGACATCTGGGGCAAGAAAAACTGAATAAAATGGTGTCGGCTGCATGTTTTATACCCCCTGACGACCTGACGTCATGGAAGAGGAGACTGCAACTGACGCAGGACCCAAGACTTTGATATTCAGGCCTACTGAGGGCAACCTGCCAGCAGATTACCCAAATGTAATGACTGCAACAGTGAATACACCCTAACATCTACATTTATGGTAAGTGTACACAACTATACTTTTACTTGATCTCTCTTAAAATAATCTAAGGCCGTTAATCCAGTCATTTCCCTATGCAAGAATGAAAAAAGCCTACAATTTTAAATTTGTCATGCCTTTTTAACCAGACTCCTTTTTGTCATTGCATTGCCTACATTTCTGAAAACTATACAAGAAGAAAGAGAGAAGAGGGGAGAAAAAGAAAAACGCCGGTTTACTATCCCCATCACACTTACAAATAGCATACACAGAAAACCAAGCACCACAAATACAGTACTATTATGAAAAATATTTTTTTTTACTTACAGTTAGCTTTCTCCCCTCTCCTTCTCCCCAAAGCATGTTTCTGAACATTAATGACATGAAGTAGGGCACATTCTGTAGAGTCCCCTACAATTCCAACAAATTTGAAAAAGTCCAATATTTCCAGATTTTCTTTTTCTGTCATATTACACAAATTATTGCATTATAATCCCACGTTGTCACTGGTTTTATTACTGTTCTTCTCCATTGCCCATATCTTGTCTTTGCTTCATTTCTGACGTACAATTTTTCTAGTCAACTTTCATGTTCCCTTACTTCTCTCCAACATTTTAAGTTGAAATGCTGGAAAAGGTTTCACAGATTCATTCTCTGTGTGGTCTTTATCACCAGAGGAACAAAAAGCAGAAACTCACATTTCACAGCTCACTTTTTGTTAGACAAACGTTTGTATTTCCTCCTTAGCATGCACGTCTTAAAATAATGATTTTGTTCCTCCAGGAAAGAATACCTTAAAGACAGCTGGATGCAGCAGTTTGAATCTTACACTTGCATCTTGACATTCTCTGAATAGTGGAATGAATTTACTTCTCTTTTGCCTGATGTATAATGAGTAGTCATTCTACCCAAACACTCTGCTGTCTCCCACTTTTAGTATTTTGTTTTTCTGCCACAGTTTTGTCAGAATCAACTCCTGCTGCTGACAGGATTTGATCTTGACTATAAAAAGTCTGGGTTGCTTTCTTCTAGCCTAGGTATGGAGCATACACACAATGTGCCTTTTCAACTAACAACTCCAGCTGTGGAATACCAATCCAGTTGCTTATTTGTGCATTCATAAAATTAATGCAGTCTGTTCCTTCCAGCTTCTCTGGCATAGCTGAAAATCTCAGGATTTCCCTTCATGCTCTGTCCTCTAATTCTATTATTTTTTGAAACCTCTCTCTGTGAGCAGTCTCGTGTTCAGCCAGCCTTTTCTTCATTTTGACCTCTGATTTTTGCAGTGTTATCTCATCTGAATATCTGTTTAAAGTTTCTTCCATTTTCCAGCCTTTTGTTTGTGTTTATATAATTAATCAGTGTTTTGTTTATTTTAACCAGGTCTGTATGTAGTTGTCTTGTATCTTCCTGTAGGTTATGGGAAGTCATGTCTGAAGATTGCATTACTTTTTGATGAACAGTTGCAGAACTTTCCCCACTCAGTATTTCTTCCTCACTTTTTGTAGCTGATTTTTTTCCAGGTCTTCTGTATTTCTTTATTCTTGGCATCCAGTTAGACAGTTACCAGTAAAAACAAGTCTACAGACCTTCACTGCTCAGTTTCTGTTTTCAGACTGGAAGAGCTAAAAACAAGTTGTTAACTCAGTGTGCAGCCATCTTGGAAGTCCAACCAGCCATTTTGACAAAAAAGGTGCAAAAGGAGGTGGCTGGGAGGAAATCGCAACAAGCAGAAGTCATTTCAGAAAAAAGGGACAGACCAGTAGTACAGAATAACTATACTAGCATTCTTCCCTCTTCCTTCCTTCCCCTTTGGTCAGTATCTCTGTAAATCTGTCCCACTGATACTCAACACTCCCCTTTGGCAAAGGACTGTTTCAGGCTCTTGGTTGCTAAAAGGGTTGTAGGACGATTACATATTGCACTGGATACACAAAACTCCTTCCAGGGGAATTGCTCCCCACTCTCTGAACCAAATATAACTTTCTCCTCAGATTCTTCTGCCTTTTTTTTACACCCAAGGAGTCCTAGAACCAGTGCCCGAGAGGCAAAGGGGCAAACTCTTCTTATTCCAGAATGTTTCTAGCACCAAAGAAAGAGGCCTTTTTGAAACCAGTACTACATCTTTCATTTCTAAAGTCTCCAAGTTTACCAGAATTCCAAATGTTGACCTCAAAGAACTGTTACCCCTGGTTCCTCTCATGAGTTATTTGGTAACACTAGATTCTTATTACCACATTCCCATAGGCTTCAGGAAGTTTCTAAGATTCTCTATTTCTGGGTCACATTATCATTTCTGTGTGTTACCCTTCGGTTTATCTGCAGCTCAGAAGGTATTGAAATGCCTAGTTCCAGTCATAGCTTATTGCAGACTAAATGATTTTCAAATCTGTCCTTATTTAGAAGGATTGCTTATCTTTGCAGAGACTTTATCCAGATGTCAAGAGTCGTGAACTTTTTTGACCAGTCAGGGCTTCCAGGTAAACATTTTTTAAACTCCTTGACTGCATCTCAAAGGGTTGTGTTTCAGGGATGTCTTCTAGATACTTCTCTTCAAAAGGTGTCTGTGACGCAAGAGGAAGTGGATTTTTATCTGGTATCTTTACTGATCTTCTGCAATCAGTTTCAGAGTTTTGCAAGTGAATTTTTCAGGATCTTAGGGTTTGTGGCTTTTATGAGTCGTTGCCTGGTTACACATGAGAAAGATGCAGTGTTTTCTAAAAAAACAAACAAAAAAAAAAAAAAACTGAATTCTGGTCTTCCTTTCTGTTTTCAGGGCCGAAACCAAACTCTCACCACAGATGCATCATACTTTGCATGGGGATCAGTTTCTATGGTGGGGGGGGGGGTCGTAAGACCTGTGGAGTCCTTGAGACATACGAAAGCACATTAACATAACGGAGATGTTGACTTTTTCATTTATAGCTTGCAGTCTATGGTTCTCGGGATTTTTTCAAGTGATTAAAGACAGTACCACAGGCATGTGGTATTTAAACAAGCAGGGAGTTCATGCCCCTTTTGCAGGCTGGCCGTGATGGCTTGCAAATTAGCTTTTCAGCATTCCTTAAACCATCAAGCATCTTGCATTCCATCAGAGCAAAATACAGTGGCAAACGAGCTGAGCAGGACCAGGAGGGAGCCTCGCAAATGGAAATTGAATGAGGGGATCTTCCAGGAACTGATTCAGTTGTGGGAAATGAATCAAACGATGTTTGCCTCCTTTTAAAACAAACAAGTTTTGTTCCAGGGCTTTTTGCAAGCAAGTCAGGATAACATATTTATTTATTTATTTTACATTTGTTGACTGGGAAAGTCCGACTGGATATATGTCCATTTTCAGCGGCGGTCCGGGGAGAAAAGCTCTAAATACAGTAATACTCAACTTAAACTTTAAACATAATTAATGTACATATTTTTTTACAAGTACAATCATAGAGAATAACATAACACAGAGAGTTATTACATAGCTAAACAAAAATTCTTTAGGAATAGTTAAAAAAGGGAAATAATCAAAGCAAGAGGAATCTAAAAAAGGGGAAATAATCAAAACGAGGAATCCAGTACCAATAGACTTAAAAATGAGAAGCAAAAGGGAGACAGTGTCAGTCAGGATTTGAGCATGGACATAGCCATTGTGATTTTAGGAAGGTTTTAAGTTGTTTGAAAAGAGGAGTGGATGTCAGGGATGTTGGTTCTCTTGGAAGTTTGTTCCACAGGATACCAGTCGAGTTAGTAAATAGGCAGTCCCCAGATTTGGATTTTAGGGTAGAGACAAGTACTCTGTTAGATCGTAAGGTTAAAAGATTTTGATAGGGGCTAATAAGGTTTTGGAGTATGGGAGCATTTGAGGGATGATGCAGGATCTTGTTCATCTTGCTTTTTCTGCAATGCGTATCTGCACAAATAGACTGCCCTGCATAACACTGGACAGAGGGTTACCCTAGCTGAAATTCAGATTCATTTTCATTCCCCGGGAGTTGTTATGGTAATCCTGTTTGGCCCATGCAGCATTGTTTCTCCTTTATGGAGTTGGCAAGGGACGATTACCACAAGCTTCCTCACTGACTGAATCTACTCTGTCATGACAGGGGGAGTTTCATACACCCCAGTGTCAGTCAACATCACCTGACTACCTGTCTAATACGTTTTAGGCACTTCTTACATGAGGACATACAGCAGATACTAAAGAAGGCAAGAAAGCCTGCTACTAGAAAACTGTGTATTGGCAAGTGGAAGTAATTTTCTACTCATTTCCTAACCAATAACCATGGGTCCATCGGGGGGGGGGGGGGGGGATCAGAAGATGGAGCCAGAACTTTTTGAAGCTGGCCAGACTACTGCAGTGAAGGCAATTGTATTTTAGTTCTTTGTATTGGTAATCACATCAGAGGGAGTGAATTTTCTATGTATGTGGCATTTTTTTAGTGGTTGGGCTGTATATTGACATAGTGTGTACAAAGTTATGAAATGGTATACATCTTTGATTTTATATGAAGAGTGTTTTATTATGTATCTGGAATTTGATTTCAGTAACGTTTATGTCAGTAAAAAAATGTTTTCTCAATACAGACAGTAGAACATCAGATCAGATATTACATATCCTGTAATATCTGGCAGTAGTCCACAATACAAAAGTCAGGAATTTGGATGTATATACAAGTGAGAATGCAAACTTATGCCCAGTTCACAATGGCATCATTTGAATAGACAAGTTGAGTGGACTTTTCAAACGGTTAAATCTGAGCAGTAGTTAAGTGAATTGGTGTTTTGAAATGTAAAGTAATACATTGCAAAGACTTGTATCATAGCAGTTGAACTTTTAATGAGTGTTTTTTCATTTTGAAATTAATATACTTATAGTGATTGTTTTGTGAGTATCAGGGGTTTGTTGTCTAGGAAACTTGTAAGAGAGTTTAATTTACTGTTTAACTGCAAATTTCAGCTAGGGTAATCCTCTGTCCAGTGTTATGCAGGGCAATGTTTGTGCAGATATGCATTGCAGAAAAAGCATGATGAACTACAAAATGACCTGATATTTTAGGACCGAAGAATATTTCCCATGTTTCCTGTGATAATTACATAAAACATTTATTTTGTATATGAAACACTGTGATGAGGTATGAAACGGCAGAAAAAGTCCTTTTCACTGGTCGCAGATATGATTCTGTCCTGCAAATGTACACATTTCTGTAAAAATGTCCCACTTTGGGCATCTAAATAAGGTGGCAACCATAAATGTTCATCATACTGGTCACTGTTGCAACAGCCAAAGCTATATGGGTTATATCCTGTTAGTGATACAACACCTGGCCAGTTTCAGAAATTTCAGGGCACCTTCTACTTTTCCAAACCATTAGGAAGCTCAAGCTGAGCTGTTTAACAAGGCAGGTTTGGTTTTTGAGCCCTCCAGAGCTTTCTTACCAAAGAGCTTGTTTCTTTGCGGGCTTTCAATGATTGATGGTCAGCTTGTGCTGGCCCATTACTGGGCACAAGTTCCCTTTGGGGGAAAACCTTCCACCTTTAATATTTGTTTAAAATTACCTTCCTCGTTAGAAAAGTTGTTTTATAACTGGGAGTTAGTGTTTTTACTGGCCGTCTTGAGACTTTTTTTTAAAAGGGAGAGCTCCCTTTTTCCTTGTCTGTTTAAAATTTGTTAATTCTAAAACCATTTTTTTGTTGGGAAGAAACTGTATTTTACTTTTTGGGACTGGCAAAGTGTATTATATTTTTTAAAGTGCTTTTTACTGGGGGGGGGGTGTTTTTTGTAATTTTACCACTTCTGCTGCTTAGTTTCCCCAGGAAAGAGGCACCAGTTTTGGCTTGACCATGGAACAAACTACTTGTGCCATGGTCATTCCCCCTTCCAGCCACAAAAAGAAAAAGTTAAGCAGCCTTTGCCACTACAGCAGGCTAGCAGTTTGTCTCAGCCGCAGGTTGGCGACTCTGCAGTGGTCAAAGCTGGTTCCTTAGACCACTCATCTTTTTCCTTGGATCCCTCTGGTGTAGCACCTAAATCCCTCTATAGAACTGGGGATTAGCCATATCCTCTGACTTTTGAGGTCCCCTCTTGCTAGTCTTGGAATAAGGGGCGGGGGGGGGGTTCCTCTAAGTTAAAATGCTGTGCCCATCTAAGGGGAAACTGCTGCTGCCAATAGTATGTTTGTTTGCTCCAATTTCTTGTCAAGTAAACCCTAGAAAACTTAATGTTTTTCTACTTCTGGACAAATCTCTCTGGACAGTAGTTCATTAGGCATAAATTGAGGATCTTTTTCAGGTTACTGATCCTTCTTATAAGGTGGTTTCTTGTGAAAGAAAAAAGAGATCTCTCCTTTCATGAAGAGATTCAGGATTCTGAATCTGAGCAGGAAGTTGGACAGATGCAAGGTTTTCTCCTCAGATTTCTGATTCCGATGCAGAGGAGAGTATGGTATCTGAATCTCCTTGTGAGGGATTCTCTTTATCTGAGACTATTTCCAGAATGTGCAGGTATTTTCAGTGAGAGAACACTGAGGTTTATCAGTCCCTCAGAAAATACTGTGAGCTGTTACAAATGGAATTTCCAGAGCCTTCACCCATCCCCCAGTGCTGTCAGTATTGGAGGATGTGTCTGTTGCAGCCTGCATCTTCCCCCTGATAGTCAGCCTGCTGCTCCTAAGAAAATGTTTTATCTGCATTTCCTTCTTGCAAGGAGAACCTGCTTTGAGTAGATTACTTTCTTTCATTTCATAGGTCATTATTACTCATTGTTTAAAGTGCATTTATGATTCTGTAGACACTTCTTTCAGGGCTGTGGCCACTGGTACTGTGACAAGGATTGCCTATTTGCATTCTCAAAACCTCCCAGAGGATGCAAAAAAATGAGATTTTAAATTCTTCTTTGAATAGAGAGTGTGTTTTTGGACCTTCTGCTGCAGGGCTTATCAGTGGGATGTGAGGGGTAGACGGATTCTGGGAAACTCAGGTTTTCAGCCCATCTTTTCTAAATTTTCCAACATATCCTTTATCTCCTCCAGTTTTGGCAATAAACAAAATAAACAGCCCCAGCAAAATGCTGGTAAACAAACGGTTAAAAATAATGGTATTGTGGTTGCAAAAATAATGCAGGAACCCTTCAAAGCAAAGGACAGTCAAACAAGCAAGAATAACTGTGTGAGGGGCGATGCCCCCCCCCCCCCCATTACAGAAAGTCTGAATCTATATTTACCCTTTTGAAATAGTTTCAGACAATTGGATTCTAAAGGTCATTCATCAAGGTTACAGGTGACATGGGAAGACATTCCTCCCTTACAGGGTGCCATTTCTCATCCTGTAGACCAAATGTCTCTTGACTCCTGTCCTATAAAATTGTCTGAGGCAGTAATAGAGACAGTTCCTCCTTCCAGTTTTTGAAAGTTTATATTTAAGGATCTTTTTCGGTGCCAGAGAAAGAACATGCCTAGAGACCAGTTCTGGATTGATCTTTCTTTCCTAAACTAATTTGTGGTAGTGCCAAAGTTCAAAATGCTGTCACTTCACAATCGCTACCCTGCTTTCTCATTTAAGCTTTCTAGTAACAGACGAGATCAGACAAGAGTACCCTTGGACTATGATGTTTGCAGATGACATTGTGATCTGTAGTGAGAGTAGGGAACAGGGAGGAGACCCTGGAGAGGTGGAGATATGCTCTAGAGAGAAGACGAATGAAGGTCAGCAGGACTAAGACAGAATATATGTATGTGAATGAGAGGGAGGAGAGAGGAATGGCGAGGATGCATGGAGTAGAGGTGGCAAAGGTGGATGAGTTTAAATACTTGGGATCAGCCGTTCAGAGTAATGGTGAGTGTGGAAGAGAGGTGAAGAAGAGAGTACAGGCAGGATGGAGTGGGTGGAGAAGAGTGTCGGGAGTGATTTGTGACAGACTAGTACCAGTAAGAGTGAAAGGGAAGGTCTGCAAGAGGGTATTGAGACCAGCTATTTTATATGGGTTGGAGACAGTGGCATTAACAGAAAGGCAGTAGTCAGAACTGGAAGTGGCAGAGTTAAAGATTTGCACTGGGTGTGACGAGGATGGACAGGATTAGGATCAAGTATATTAGAGGGTCAGCCCAGGTTGGAAGGTTTGGAGACAAAGCCAGAGAGGCAAGATTACGTTGGTTTGGGCATGTGCTGAGGAGGGATGCAGAGTATATTGGGAAAAAAATGCTAAGGATGAAGATGCCAGGTAACAGGAAAAGAGAAAGGACTAAGATAAGGTTCATGGATGTGGTGAGAGAGGACATGCAGGTGGTTGGTGTGACAGAGCAAGATGCAGATGTAGGAAGAAATGGAAACAGATGATCCGCTGTGGCGACCCCTAACGGGAGCAGCCGAAAGAAGTAGTAGTAACACTAGATTTAAAGTATGCAGATATGCTCATCATTGCATACCTTTTCTTCCAGACTTCAGGATGTGCGTGTCTGAGTCATATGAAGAAACGCCTGATCAGTTTTCTGCATACTCTTTGGACTATCCACTGCACCAAGAATGTTCGCAAAGTTTCTAGCTCCAATCGTAGATTATTGCAGGCTACAGATATCCACATTTTCCATAGTTAAAGAATTTGGTTTTCTTTGCAGAGTCTTTTTAAAAAAAGTGCAGGAATCTGTTTCTTGGAGAGTGGTGTCAAGGGATAAAAGAGAAGGGTATCTAATGCACTAAGGACAGACGCAAACACATAAATCTAAAAGATATTCTTGTTCTTATAAGCCACTCAACTCTCTGAATCACCTGTGATCCCCAGGATCTCTTCAAGTTATTATAGACAATACCACGATGATGTGTTACATCAAGAAGCAAGGGGGAACCAGGTCTTGCCCCCTATGCAGGTTAGTCATGTTAGCTTGGGATACAGCTTTACAACAGTCTTGCTGTACAGGTGTCCTACATTCTGTCAGAGCTAAACTGGGTGGTAGAGAAGCTGAGCAGGACAAAGGCAGACCCTCACGAATGAAAACTGATCAAATCTTGGAAGACCTCCCTGATCTAATCTCTGGTGTTCCTCAAGTAGACCTTTTTGCCTACATCTGAACAACCAGTTGGCAAAATTCTGCACTAAAACTCTATGTAAGAAAGCCTGTTGAAAGACAGATGCCTTTTCCTTTCCTTCCACAGAAATGTTCCTGCATGGCCTCCCATTCCACTGATATCCAGGGTACCTCCTGAAGATTCCAAAGCAACCCCCCCCCCCCAAGATCATTGTGGTGACTCTCCCTTCTGGCCCAAGCAACCGTGGTTCTCCCTTCTTTTGGAACTGGGCAGGGGAATTAGCACAAATTTCTTTACAGAATGGATCTACTCGCACAAGAGCAGGGTGTTTGATGCATCTTGAATGCAAGCAACTTCAGGACCCCATTTACTGAGGCTATGCAGCAGGTATTATAAGTTATAGGTTAGTACTAGGCTAACTGCCCTTGTGAGCCATTGTAAGCCTAACCAATTATCCCTTGTGAGACTCAAACCCTGCACCTTGTGTTTGTAAGGCAAAAACCTTAACTCCGGTCCGCTAATGATTGGCAGTAGGCTTTCACAAACGCCGAGGTGCCAGCTTGACGTTCAACCTTCAACGAAGGCACGCCCATTTGCGCATGTCTTTCGAACGCCCACCCAACCACGGAGAGGACATGCAGACTCCACACAGGAGGCACTCCCCACACTCCAGCCGAGAATATTTCAGATACTAGTTGTATTTTACTTGAATGTTGCTTTATGAATTTTGTCTTGTCTGGAATACAAGTACAGCACTCCTTGTTGATCAGAGCACAAAGACCCTTTTGCTTCTGCTGCATTTATGTCATGACTGTAGATCTAGGATTGATCTAATGTACCAATACTGTTTTCTAATTCTCTTTTTCCTGACATTTCTTATTTTACCTTCAGGTAAATTATTTTAGTAATCCAGTTGATAGTATTACATACCCTACATAACAGATCCTTTCCATTCCATAGGAGGACATTTATATGCTTTTGTACTGCAAATGTAGCATTCCCTAGCTACTGTGCTATTGCATTTTCTAATCCTACTGGTATTGATCCTGCCTGTTGTATACATACACTTTCTTTTGGACCTGTCCTTACTTTTAAGGTTGGAACATCTACCTTGTCTGGTTTACCACAACTCAGTTTATTTTACTAATTTTTAGCAAATCTTTTAGTTTACATTCTGTACTCCTAGGACCAATGGTCCAATCAGTTCCTTTACTTTGCTCTTAGGCTATTTCTTGGCATACTTTCTGCAGGTCTTTTATCCATAGTTGATGCTTTACTTTTAACTTTAAAATACTAAACTGTTCCTACAACTTGTACTTTTGAATCAGTTCTGCACTATCCGTGAACCCTGTTCTAGCCCACATTGCCATAAATGTCAGATAATTTACTACACAATCACGGTCCCTGTAAATATTTACTGAATGCAAATGCCGCAGAACATATTGTACAGCTTCTAGCCCTTTGTGCTGACGTGTTCTGGTAACCCAACTGTAATTGGTTTGTCTCCCTTTTTACAATATCACTATTGCAAAACTAGTGTGGTACTTCCCATCATTTCACAAATGTGCACCATCCACATATGCTATAGGAATGTCTGACTTACCTCATCATTGATTTTGTTTATCTCCCTGTCATTTAGCAAAGTTTTGATTGCCAAATGTGGAGTTTGAACTATAACCCCTGAGAACATTGTCAAATACTTTTCCTGTCTTGTTCCCCAGTAAATGGCCAAAACAGTTTAATGCAAGGATGATATATTTTGTTTACAGGAGTCATTTTTCTGCTACAAAAAGTAACCTGTCTTAACTTGGTGTCCATTCCATAAGATGGCTCTTGTGGTCAAGACTGTAGTAACACCACTGAGAGTGTGTCATTTTTTGCTGTTGCTCTCAAAACAGAAGGTAATTTATGGGTGGGAGCTACCAGCTCCATTGCCTGTGCCAACTTCTGCTTTAACGCTTTTTAAATGCATTTTTCTCTGTGCAACTCCATTGTAGAGTTAACTCTACTTTTTGATCTGCCTTATGCAAATCCAAAATTGTCAAAGACTTTGGCAGTTGCAGAATGCCACTCGCCCTATCCTGACCAGGACTCCTCTCTCTCGGTTTGATAATGGTTCCTAGAAATTTTTATTTTTTGTCACAAGAACTGTATTTTGTTTTTGTTTGGTTATGTTGAAACCTGCCTCATGTAATTGTCTCAAAATTTTCTCAGCTATATGTATTATTTCACAGTCTGTGACTGTATTAGAATGTCATTAATATAGTGAATAACCTCATCATGTTTACTCACATGCTGTAAGAATGTCTTTACTGTGTGATGAAAAATGACAGGACTATTCTGAAAACCTTGAGGTAATCTAGTCATGACACACTGTTTATTTTCAAAGGTACTGTAAAAAATCCATTTGCTAAATTTATCACTGTAATGTAATCCTTCGCACCTCCATCTGTAATCGGAACTTTTAACTTCCCACAGTCTGTTCTTGTCTCTGCCTATAAAGTCTAAAATTCTTTTTCTAACTTATATTGTCATGCACTGTTTGTTTAACACTCCGTTCACTTTGACCCTCTATGTTATTGTCCTGCAATTTCTGCTTCCCTTTTGACTTCTTTTTCTTCTAAGTCCCTTGCAGATACTCCTTTCTTTATTTGCCTATTTTTCCATTTTCTGTAGTATACACTCTTGCTTGATATGTCCCATTTTTCTACAGAAAAAAATGTGTGTCTAGCATCTGGTCTTCCTGTAGCTGGAGGGGCTGATGCTACTGTCAGTACATGCCTGTTCTCATCTTCCCACCTTTTCACATTTTTACAGGCATCATTTGTGTGCAGTACTGTACATTTTGTACAGTGGCAGCTGGTGACTTCAAATCAAAGGGGGGCTGCAGACAGCTTAATGGGTAGGGTCAGTGGGAATGGGTGTGGCGGGGCTATGCTCAAAACCACAAAAACTGGAACTTTAATTAAATACGCAGCCCTGGGTGCCAAACCATCATTAAGAGAGTCAAAATAAGACAAAATGAAGTGTAGAAGAAAAAAAAAATATTTCAATACATTGGCTGCATGACAGCTTACTTCATATCTAGATGGAAACAAAAAGGTTGTGAGGCATGAAAAAATAAATTACTTTTTAAATACATTACTGGAATGCCAGTCAAATCAAGTACAAGAAAAACAAGCAGCACTCAACTCAAACCACTTCTCCTTGCACTCCAGTTCTAATTATAATTTATATTCAGCTTTATAAAAGTACTAAGTAACATGCTGAAAGTAGCAATCTCTGTGATACCCCCACTTGTAAAAATGTTTCTCATCCAAAAAAAGACCTGCTGCCTGACAACAACTACTTGTTTCATGGGGAAGACATGATCAACGTAAAAA
>NC_056727.1:232013664-232058664 GCF_019279795.1 Protopterus annectens
ACAGCATCACTGTATACCTGCAATGTACACTTAGAGCTTAAATTATCTCCACACAAAAGAGCCACAGTTGAAAGGTTTAAAAATATTCAATAATAAAAGCACAAGACAATACTTCTTACTACACAGTGCCAGTCAAGAGTTCAGAGATCACAGAGAAATACTTAAAATAATACTGTAGAAAAGTTCTGACATCACAGAAAAACAAATTAGTGTAATCTTTCTATTTCTTAGCTATATCAGAGTACACATTTCTAAAATTTTACTTGCGTACAGAGCAAGACGTGTGATGTTGGATGTCCTCAAGACAAAATGCTCTAAGCTGTCTGGTTATCTCTCTTTAAATTGATAATACAGAGCTGCTTCACATGACATCATTCTTAACTTCTCTGGTGTTTCCAGGCTAGCAGAGAAACTACATGGACATTCTTTACACCAGGTCAGAAACAAGAGCAATAAAGGACATTTATACATACAAATTCTAGCCATTAACTCTGGTCTGAAAACAATAGGCAGAATTCTTTCATCCAGACATATCGGAGCCAACTTTAAACATCAAAGACAGTCATAAAATGCTTGACTTGGCTTTCTTACAGCAGAGTGCACTGTTATATTTTTGAAGTTTAATATTTACCAACATTTTTCCCCATTTAAGAGAACATGCCTGTGGCTTACATTAATCATTAATATTTACAAATGACAGAATTATTTACAAAATTCTATCTGGCTAGGCTGGCAGCCTTCACGTATCTTCACATATTCACTGACACACACACACACACACATGTATATATATATATATATATATATATATATATATATATATATATATATATAGATGTATGTGTGTGTGTGTGTGTGTATATATATATATATATATATATATATATATATATATATCTACATCTACAGTAAACTCTCAGTTAACTGGCAGCCATGGGGATTGGTAGATGCCAGATAAGTTTAGTTTCTGGTTGCTTGAGAGTTACTATTAAAAATAGACCTGACAAATACTGTACCCTGTACTATACCATAACATAGACACTGTATTGATTTGATTTTAATATTGAAATACAGTAATTAAAAGCCTGGCTAGAATAATAATATTTTAAACTCATTTTTGTGCTAGAAAGCGTGGCACACAACGGTTTTTAGTGGCACTCTGAGTGGATTGGAATTGAATGAATTGAATAGAGAGTGAATGCATGTATGAAAGCAAAAGCGAAAGTGTGTGAGAAACTGGAGAGCGGTTTGAAAGCTGGAGAGAGAATGTGCAATCTGATGCAAAGTGAGTATGGAGCGAGTGTTGACATTTTACTGATTTAATTTGTTTGGTTTTACTTGTTCTCAGGTTGGGGAGAGGGACTTTATTTGCATCTTCCTTTCTAAAACTTAAAACTCTAAAAATGTAAACTCCGTTTCTGTGGGGGGGGGGGGCAAGTGCAACACATGACGAACTGAATTTGTTCATATTGTACTGTATTTCTTTGATTTTTTTTCTGGTTGCTTGAGAGTTCTGGTTAACTGAGAGTTTACTGTACATATAAGAAATATGAGAAAACCAAAGTCAGTGCTTTTACAACGATGCAATCTACGAAACACTGTTATGACTTGAATAGGAAGTTTAATGAAATAGTACGACTTAAAAAAATTTCTAAGAAACTTTTAAAACAGGCAGATAGGTGCTTTCAGGTACATTATTAATTACCCTTCATCAGATCTTTTAAACTAATCAGTAATGTCAAAATTAAAAAAGACTTTGAACCAATGAACTTTAATGCTGCCAACTTCCGCCAGTTAAGGGTGGGCTTCAGTATGAGTTTAAACCAGGATATCTCTGTACTTGGAATCTTCCTATCCATTTAATTTCTGCAAATTCTAAGTGATTATGATCACCACGTCGGTTTAGAATACCACTTGTAATAGTTTTAAAAAGAACGTGTCTCCATTTGATTCATGTACATGTTTTGACAGGGGATTTTTTAAACCTTTCAAAAGGATATCACTGATATGCTTAGATAACCTTTCTTTAAACTGTCTCACATTCTTACCTACATAGAAACATGTACAGCTGTTGCATGTAGCCAAGTACACCAAACTTTTAGTAGTACAGTCAGCATACAGCTTTGATATAAACGTAAAATCATTAAATGGGTGCTTGAAATCTTGTCCGACCATACATGGGCATTAGTAACGCATTCAACCCCCTTGGAGCAATCTTGTAATGTAAACAGGCTTCCAAATGGAAACCTTGCCACTGCAGACACTTAAGTTAAAGAAAAGTGTTCTCCAATTCCCTCATCTGTTTCATAAATATAAAGTAATCCTCATCTGATTCACGTACCGAAACATTCATCCCATTAAAGTTCAAATGTAATAACTGAATCTTTTGCTGAATAATATAACTCTTCTCTGTTTTTTTCACTCCTAAATTCATTTTAGGACAATAATCCAGTTCAAGAGATAGTTGTTCAATCCCTTCTGCCATGTGGGTTTATTCTTTACAAACAAGCAAAAAGGCCAAAATAAGCAAGCAGGAACAGCACCTCACCACAAAGTAATATGAGAAAAAAAAATCAGTGCTGTTACAACAAGACAAGTCCGTAAAACAGTGCTGTGACTCGAACAGGAAGTTTAAGAATAGTAAGACTTAAAACTTCTAAGAAAAATGTAGCGCTTGTAAAGATACAGTCCAGCAGGTAAGGAACCTATCCATGTCGTCATTCTAATTGCAAATATATATCCAAAGAACAAGACTTCAAGCAAACATTTATTAATTTTATGTTTATACCGAAGCTGAATGCTAACTGTATGGGTCTTTATTATTAGTTCGAATGCTGAAACTTCGAACTGGGAAGTTTGAAATCTCAAAATAGCAAAGCTGCAGAACACCAAATTTTTTCCCAGGGAAAAAAATCTGGTGGGTCGTTTCCGCGGCGTTGCTATTTCCTCCACTGTGGTGCAATCTCGGAGTTGGTATATATTAGTAGGGGAGGTGTTGGGGGCAAAGTGCCCCACATTAGGAAGAGTTTGAAGTGTTCATTTTTTTTTTCCATTTTTTTACCGGAACAGTGATTTTTTTTTTTCCCCCTGGGAAAAAATCGCTATTCTGAGTCTTCGAAGTTCTTGCATTTCGAACTTCCGGGTTCGATATTTACATAGTTGAACTTATGACAGTTTGACTATTTGATATAGACCCAACTGTACTACTAAAGGTTTGCTACATGCGACAGCTGTACATGTTTCTATGTAAGTAAGACTGTGAGAGAGTTTAAAGAAAGGATATCTATCGTTGATTACAGTCTAAAAGATCTTAAAAATTCCCTGTCAAAACATGTACATGAATCAAATGGACACAAGATGTTCTTCGTGTTTCACTGTTGCAGTCATAACTGTAGGGTGCTCCTGCCGGCAGGCAGCCCGAGGTCGGCCAGAATCCCAAAGTCTGGGTCCGGCGTCGACTGTATAGGCTAGTACCCTGACGTCAGTACGCTTTGGTACATAGCCCTCAGCCGACGCCATCTTCTCCAGTCTTTCTTGCCGTGTGGTGGAAAGCAGCTCGCAAGTCGTTGGTTGGCGATTATCGAACAGCGTATTTGGTTGTTGTCGGTCCGAAGTTCTTACTTCTCTTCTCAAAGCTAAGTACCCGTTGGGAATCTTTTTCTTGTTCCTCCGATGTCAGAAAAAGTTAATAATTGTATAGCGTGTGGGAAACAAATACCTCATAAAGATTTCCACTCTTACTGTCTACCTTGCTTAGGCCCTGACCACGACGTTTCTTGTTGTCGGTTCTGTGCTAGGTTCAACTCTCGTACTATCAAGCGCAGGTACGATTGGGCTTTAAGTTATTTTGGCAGACGCTTCAATTATAGAATGTCGTCGGATACTACCGGAGTCCAGAAGAAGCGCAAAGACAAAGACAGGCCGCCGAGGTCCAAACAGGACTCGTTGCAGCTGGAGCCAGCGTCCGGTTCGGCTGTCGTCAGTGAGGCGCTTTTGCAGCCCCTGTTGTCCGCCACTTCTGAAGCGATGGCCGATACGGACTCCCATGGGGAGCCATCAAGGCCCACTATTTTAACTGCTGCAGGACCTTCGGACGTCGCTCCTTCAGATGGGTCCGGAACCGCTGTGCAGGTACCGGCTTCTGAGGGGGTTTTCAGGCCTACTCACATTACAATTTCAAAGGCAAAGACAAAGACTCCTGTTAAGTCTAAAGTTCCAGCTCAAGCTGCTTTTGAATCCACTCCCAAGACACAAAAGCAATTATTGAGGATGGCTGAAGATTTGCTTACAATGATTAGGGGTTCTCACCCCCCTCCTGAGAAAAGGCCTCGACAGGATGTTACTCTGGATTCCTCTGACCAGGCTTCTGTATCTTCTGTTTCTTCCTCAGATCAGGACTATTCCTTTCCCTCTTATGAGGATTCGGATGCTGAGGACTCTTTACCCTCGGCCTCTCCGCCTGAGGATTTTTCTTTTGGGGAAACCCTGCATGAGATGAGGGAACATTTTCATTGGGAAGGACAGGAATATTCTGCTTCCAAGAAGAGGCTTAGAGAATTTCTTCTTCTTCCTCAGCATAGGCCTTTAGCTATCCCTCCTGTTTTGGACATTGTAGATGATGCTTTTACTGAGGCTAATTTGAACCCTGATTCTATGCCTCCTGCTCCTTCTAAGCCTGATAGATTTTATAGGGTTCCTGACTCTCATTTATTTTTATTTAAAAACCCTTCTGCTGATCCTGAAACTATTTCTCAGGGCTCTAAGGCTGCTAAGGTTGCTACTTCTAAAAATCCTATTCCCTCTGAGAAGGATTCTCGTGCTTTAGACAGGTGGGGAAAAAAGGTATATACTTCTGCTACCCTGTCTGTAAGGGCTTTAAATTGCCAGTTTCATATGTTTAAATATCAGCAATTTCTTTTGTCTGTTTTAAAGCAAAAGCTTGCTTCCCTTCCTGCTTGTGCAGAGGATAAGGAACTTCAGGATGTTTTGCATGCTACTGAACAGGTTAACAAGCATAGCTTACATTGTGGTTTTGATGCTTTGGATGCTTCTAGCAGGGCTGCTGCCTCTGGTACTGTTATTAGGAGACATGCCTGGCTTCGTGAACAAAGTTTGCCTGAACAGGTTAAGGCTAAGTTATTAGATGCCCCTGTTCAACAAGATGTTCTTTTTGGATCTAAGGCTGAGGAAGTTATTAAAAAGATGGAGGAAAAGGCAAAGTCTATGCAGACTGTTAAAGATTTCTTGCAAGTTCAGCCTCCTAGATTTTCCAGGAATTGGCCCTCTAAAAATTGGTCCTTTCCCACGTCTGACAGGCCTCAAAGGGGAAGATATAGGCGCTCCAGAGGCCGTGGTCAGGGCCAGGCCTCTTACAGATCTAGACAATGGACTGCTTCTTCACCTAGAAGGGGAGAAGACAGATCCCAATCTCAAAGAAAGCAAACTGAATGACTCTCTCGGTTGGGCTTCCGGACCCCTTCACTTGGACACCCCTCTCGGAGGAAAACTGTCTCTTTTTTACAGAAATTGGACTCGTATTACCCAGGACAGATGGGTATTGGACGTGATTTTAAAAGGTTACAAATTCCACTTTCACACTTTGCCAAGGACTCACGGTTGGCCAGATCTGCCAAAACTTCAATGGTCAGAGGCCTTAACTCAAGTGGATGCTCTTCTGGCCATGAGAGCCATAGAGCCTGTTCCACTCTCGGAAATGGGAAAAGGGTTTTATTCAAGACTGTTTCTGGTTCCCAGAAAACAAAACTCTTGGAGACCTATTCTGGACCTTTCTGTGTTAAACAAATTTTTGGAAATTCCAAAGTTCAAGATGCTTACTCTGCAACAGCTAATTCCAATGCTCTCTCAGGACGCCTGGATGGTGACATTGGACTTAAAGGAAGCCTATTTACATATTCCCATCAGACAAGAACGCAGGAAATTCCTCAGGTTCAAGGCAGGTTCGAGGCACTTTCAATTCTCTGTTCTGCCCTTTGGTTTATCTACTGCGCCCAGAGTCTTTACCAAGTGCCTGGCACCAGTAGTGGCTTACTGCAGACTTCAGGGGATCCAGATTTACCCCTATTTGGACGACTGCCTTATTCAGGCAGACAGCAAAGATCTTCTGCTTCAACATCTGGACTTTGTTCAACGTCTTCTCCTCCTACTGGGATTCTCAGTGAACATAAAAAAGTCACATTTGATCCCTTCTCAACAAATGGTATTCTTGGGAGCCCTCTTAAATACAACCTTACAAAGGGCCTCCTCACTCCAGAAAAACAAATTCAGCTGGCTTCTACTTTCAACACCTTGGCAACTCTATCTCAGCTCACTGCAAGGAAATTCCTGCAGGCTCTGGGCTACATGGCTTCCTGCATTCTGTTGATTCCAAATGCAAGGCTTCACATGAGAAAGCTTCAATGGTATCTGAAAAGTGTATGGTCACAGCATTACCACGATCTGGATATTCTGATTCCTCTGATCCCCTGCCTTCAGAAGGAGTTCCTCTGGTGGTCCAGGGCTTGCACTTCAAACGAAGGAAAACCTTTTCGTCTTCCTCAACCTACTCAAATCCTAACCACGGACGCTTCGGATTATGCTTGGGGAGCACACTTTCTAGACAATTGCCAGCAGGGAACCTGGACAAAGGACCATCTTCACTGGCACATCAATCTGAAGGAAATGTTGGCAGTTCAAAACACCCTTCTAGCCTTCAAGAATCTTCTTCAACCAGGCCCTCTTCTAATTCGCACAGACAACACCACGGTCATGTGGTACATCAACAAGCAGGGGGGTTCTCATTCTTACCCCCTTTGCAGACTAGCTATGGGTTTATGGGACACAGCTCTAAATTTGAATCTACATTTCCAGGCTCATTTCATTCCAGGAAAACAGAATCTCTTAGCAGACAGCCTGAGCAGAAACATTTCAGATCCTCACGAATGGATGCTAGACACCAACTTGTTCAACAGGATTACTGCAGTTTGGGGATGTCCCCAGATAGATCTGTTTGCATCCCATCTCAATCATCAGCTGCCTCGCTTTTGCACCAGGTCCTTCCACAAAACAGCTTGGAGAGTGGATGCCCTGTCCTTCAGCTGGAGAAGCCTTTCAGTTTATGCCTTCCCTCCTCTTCCTCTACTACCTCGGGTATTACTGAAAATAAAACAGGGCAAGCCCAAGTTCCTCATCTTGATTGCTCCAAATTGGCCTCGACAGTTTTGGTATCCAACTTTAAAGCTCCTGTTCTCGGGACCTCCTTTGATTCTCCCACTGAACCCTTCGCTTCTGTCCCAGCATCAGGGTCAGCTACTACATTCCAATCTCAAGACCCTTTGCCTGGCAGCTTGGCTCTTCAAAGGAATTTGATTCCTTCTAGTCTTCCCAAACAAGTTTTGGATGTTCTTTTGGAAGCTAGACGGCCTAGCACTAGGAAATCCTATGCCTCTAAATGGAAGAGGTTTTCTATTTGGATGCAGGACCGAGGTTCTGATCCTCAGGTACCTGATCTCTCTTCTATTTTGTTTTACCTTTCGGAACTTTTATCTAAAGGACTTTCCTTTTCTTCCATTAAGATTCATGCTTCTGCTATCTCTGCGCATTTCAGTTCTGATGCTCCTGTTTTTTTCTCATCCTTTGGTGAAGCAGTTCTTGAGAGGGGCTAAAAATTTGCGGTCTCCAAGGACCCCTCCTGTCCCTGCCTGGGATCTTAATTATGTTTTAGAAAAACTTACTTTGCCTCCTTTTGAGCCTGCTGCATCTTCAGATATTAAGTTTCTATCCTGGAAGACTGTTCTTTTGTTAGCATTGACCTCTGCCAGAAGGGTCTCAGAGTTGCAAGCTCTCATGGCTGTGGAACCATACCTTATTTTCCATCAGGACAGAGTATCCTTGAGGACCAATCCTACTTTCATGCCTAAAGTGATTTCGAAAGTGGCTTTAAATCAGACAATTCACCTGCCTACTTTCTTTCCAAATCCTCAAAACAAAGGGGAAAGGATTTTGCATTCATTAGATATGCACAGACAGTTACGATTTTACCTGGACAAGACTAAAGATTTCAGAAAGTCTAACCAATTGTTTGTTTCCTTTGCTTCCAATTCTCTTGGGAAACCTATTTCTAAACAAACTATTTCCAAATGGATTGCTTATGGAATCAGATTTTGTTACACTCATCATGGGAAACAGTTTCCAGGTACCATTAGAAGTTACTCTACTAGAGCAGCTGCCACTTCTACAGCTTTCCTCAGAGGAGTCCCTACCAAGGATATCTTGGAAGCTGCCACTTGGAGTTCTGTGCATACTTTTTCCAAGCACTACAATCTCCCCTTGTTTTCCAAGTCCAGGGCAGGCTTTGCCTCTGCTGTCTTGCAGGGTATTCTTGCCTCCCCTTCTTCTATCTAAAGCCTCCTCCCTTTTACACTGCTTTGGGATTCCACCCTACAGTTATGACTGCAACAGTGAAACACGAAGAACATAGTACAGTTGTGTACACCTACCATAAATGTAGATGTTCGAGTGTCTTCACTGTTGCAGTCGGGGTTTCCCTCCCTCCTATCCCCTCTTTTCCTTTTTTATGGAGTATTTGTGTTTCCTTGTTGGATTCATTTTTGGTTTGTTGGGGACTTCTGACATCTAGGGCAAGAAAGGCTGGAGAAGATGGCGTCGGCTGAGGGCTATGTACCAAAGCGTACTGACGTCAGGGTACTAGCCTATACAGCCGACGCCGGACCCAGACTTTGGGATTCTGGCTGACCTCGGGCTGCCTGCCGGCAGGACCAGCCTACAGTTATGACTGCAACAGTGAAGACACTCAAACATCTACATTTATGGTAGGTGTACACAACTGTACTTTCTTTATATAAATACATATATATATATATATATATATATATATATATGTATGTATAGATATAGATATAGAGAGAGAGTATTTAAAGTGGTGTCTGACCAAGAGAGAGAGGTGGTGATCGTTTAAACTTGTACTTCCCACTGAAACCCACCCTTAAAGGGTGGAAACTGAAACATTAATGTTGATTGATTGAAAGTTTTAATTTTGACATTACTGATTAGTTTAACAGATCTGATGAAGGGTAATCCTATACCTGAAAGTGCTTATCTGCCAGTTTTATAAGTTTCTTAGATGTTTTAAGTCTTACTATTTTATTAAAGTTACTGTTCGAGTCACAGCAGTGTTTTGTGGATTGTCTTGTTGCAACAGCACTGATTTTGGTTTTCTGCTATTACTTTGTGGTGCGGTGCTGTTTTTTGGTGGCTGTTCCGGTTTCTTTGATTGTGTGTATATATATATATATATATATATATATATATATATGTGTGTGTTTATTGTTTGTGTATGTATGTATGTGTAATCTAGAGAGAGGGAGAAAGAAAGCTAGATTCAAGGATCCAAGTACATTTTCAAAACTCACAAAATTTGATGTGAAAAACATTGTCCCAAAAAAGATGTGGGGGGGGGGGGGTCAGCCTCGCATAGAGTGTACTCTTGAGAGAGACACACTCAAAACATGCAGAAACAGTGTTTTGCAGTGCATCAAACAGTATTTTGCAGATGGCGGCATGCCCCCTCACCCCCACACCCCATTCTAATTATATTTACTGGGTCTGTATCACTTAGAATCACTAATGAGCCAACACCTATTCTTCAGACTTTTTTTTTATTGAAGCCACTGATCATCGAATGCCATTTTAATCAACATTTTAACTAAAGCAAACAAACAGTAAGCCAACCAATTGACTGAAAAAAATATAAAATTTGAAACCTTCCCAATTTGGGGGCTTTGCCCTCCACCCCCCCCCCCATTATCAATTTTGAGATCGCACTACAGTGGGGAAAAGGACAAGTTCCAGGTGGTAGCCAACTGTTGGTTTGCTCTAGGAAAGTTTTGCTGTTCAGTGGTAAGCTACTTAGATGAAAAGAGTTTCAGCAAATAGATGTTCCCTCAGTAGTGATTCCACAAAGTGATATAGACCCATATATACCAACACAGAGGTTGCACAATACCAGGGAAAGATCAACTTCCCCAACCCCAGTATTATAGCAGTCTCACACCAATGTCGACAACTTTGCTGTCAACCAAGCTGGGCAGGCATTAAAGCTGTTGATAGTATGTGTGATGCCCCTGCACTGGCCAAGTAATCAAGGAGCTTCAATCCTCACCACTGGCAGCGGTGGGGAATGTACACACTGGGAGCATGACATGTACACACACACACACACACACACACACACACACACACACACACACACACACACACACACACACACACACACACACACACACACACACACCACACCACACACACACACCAAAATGCATTTTCCCTTGAGAGCATGCAGAAATCACAGTCATTCTGGGGCTGGTTTCTCCCTCTTTCTCCAGATCTCCAATAAGACTTCCCACTGGCACAGCTATAGGGTTGAGGTCTCAGCTGAGTGGCCAAACCAAGATCTCCAGTACCTTCTGTTGTCCAACCAGTGCTTTGTGTCTCTGCCCAAGTAGCTGACACACACACATGCGTGTGCCTGGGAAAGTCTGGCACAGGTTTACTACCTATGCCCCTTTCTGCCCGGACTATAAGGTAGTTCTGACTTCCACTAGCCACTCTTTATCAGCTACTTTAAGGTCCTTAGCAAAGGGTGTCCAGTCCTACTGTGTAAAGTTACTATTAATCCAAATAGTAGTCTGACCAAGAGCAAGGCAGCTTAGAAGTGACCTGTACAGTGTCGCCAAATAGATATGCAAGTACTCTTAAGAGCTTAAATATCTCTAAACAGACCAGCCACAATAGAAAGGTTTAAATATATTTAATAATAAATAATAAAACAACAAGATATTACTCACTAAGTAATCGTTTACATCAGAGTTCAAAATCACAGGAAATATTTAAAACAACATTGCAGGACAGTCACAAATAAATGAAGACAACATCTAAGCTATACTTTACTATATTCCCATCTAAATCTAAGAGAGTTACTATGCTTTAGAAACTTACAGCAAGGCAAGTACAGAGGTGCGTGGATGTTCTTGTTAGACAAAATATAAAATGCTCTCTCTCTCTCCCTCTCTGAGTTCTTAAATTAATATCAAATATTACTGCTGGGTTAGTTAAGATGACATCACCTTTTGTCGTCTGACTGTAGTTCCCAAGCTTAACCCCCCCCCCCATTGTCAGAAACTACCCACATTTAATATCTCTCTGAAAATACATAGCCTTCAGATGTTTGCAACTGCTAGAAGACATAAAACAAGAAAACACTTGCAAAACAACACTGAGTTCCCTAGTGTAGACATCCTTTATCCTGTTGACGGAAACTGAAAGATAACTTTTATAGCACAATCGTAAAACAATTTAAATTCAACTATTTTCGTGATGTTTTGCAAGTTAACCCGCTATGTTCTAGTTTCCACTGTTAAAAATATATACATTCACACAATTACAATAGTTTATATACATTTCTGTTCTAAGCCAGTGCAGTATGCTGTGGTTACATTTTAGCTCAGTACATAACATACAGATGTTTTTCGTGTTTCACTGTTGCAGTCATCACACTTGGGTTATCTGCTTGCAGGTAGCCCTCAGTCAGCCCGAATATCAGACTCTTTGGATTTCTGTGTCGGATGCTGTTGCATCTTCCATGACGTCGGGTATAAAACATGCAGCCGACGCCATTACATCAGCTTTTCTTGCCGCGCGGGAGCCCGAAGCAAAAGCAGTTCACAAGTGCCGGTCGGCCACTACCTAAAATTTTCATTTTTCGACTTTCAAACCTGAAGTCTTCTAAAGCTAAGTACCCCGTTGGGGATTCTTTTTTCTTGCTCTAACTGATGTCAGAAAAAGTTAACAACTGTCTTGCCTGTGGAAAGCAAATACCTCACAGATATTTTCATTCTTACTGTGTCACCTGTTTAGGCCTAGACCACGACGTCCCTCGCTGTCTGTTTTGTGCCTTGTTTAATGCCCGAACTATTCATCTTCAGGTTATCTTTGTTGCTAAATTCTTTCGCTGTTGTTCTCCGTATTCCAAAATGGCTTCGGTAAGCCATCCGACTACTGATTTTCTGAAAAAAACGTATGGATAAAGACAGACCACAGAGGTCGAAAACTGCCAACAACGCTTCCATTAAGCTAGTCGCCAGTCCGCCGGTACTCAGTGAGGGGCATTTGCAGCCCCTGATAACCGCTTCTACAGATTCGCAGGCCTCTGCTGAGACCCATTCAGAGTCCAGTATGCTGCGAGATGCTTCTTTGATTATGGAACCTGCGGATGTCTCTACCTTGGATGGGTCCAGAGCCGCTGTGCAAGCACCGGCTTCTGAGGGTGTATTCCGACCTTCCGATGTCCGTATTCAACTGACTACTTCATTTCAGATTAAAATGACCAAGTTTCCCAGGCCCAGAGTCCGCACTACGCCTAGAAAACCGATGACCAAAGCACATGCTTAAGGTCCCATGCCACAGAAACAAATGCTTAGAATGGCTGAAGACCTTATAACTCTAATTAGGGGAAGCCAGCCTTCCCCCTCTAAAAGACAAAGAATTGATTTCCCTTCTGATTCAACAGATCAGGAGTCAGATGACTCTGATGCCTCTGATTACCAGGACATGCCCTTATCTAAGTATGAGGATTCAGATGCAGAGGATTCTGTTCCCTCTGCTTCCCCTCCAGAGGACTTTTCTTTTTGTGAAACCTTGCATACCTTAAGAGAGCATTTCCACTGGGAATGCCAGGACTACCCACAGTCCAAAAAGAGACTCTGAGAAGTTTTAGACTTGCCTCAGCACAGGCCTCTAGCTATACCCCATTTCCTGGATATTGTAGATGATGTTTTCATGGAATCCAGTCTTACTCCTGATACTTAACCACCAGCTCCTAGAAAGCCTGACAGGTACTACAGGGTACCTGACTCTCACAAATTTCTCTTTAAGAATCCCACTGTGGATCCAGAGACCATTTCCCAGGGACCTAAAGGTATTAAGGCTACTACAGTCAAAAATCCTACCCCTTCGGACAGGGATTCAAGGGCTTTGGACAGATGGGGCAAGAAGGTGTATACCTCTGCAACTCTTGCCATCAGGGCTTTAAATTGCTAGTTTCACACGTTGAAGTACCAGCAGCATATTATGGAACTAGTTAAACAAAAAATGTTGTTGCTTCCAGATTTTGAAGAAAATAAAGATTTACAAGAGTTAATGCATTCTGCAAACCAAGTCAGTAAACATACTTTGTAGTGTGGTTTTGATGCCTTAGAAGCATCTTGCAGGGCTGCTGTCACTGGGTCTGTACTAAGAAGGCATGCCTGGCTGAAGGAACAAATCTTGCCAGACCATGTCAAAGCAAAATTACTAGATGCTCCATTAAACCAGGAGCGTTTGTTTGGCACAAAAGCAGAAGAGGTTTAAAAAAAATGGAGGAAAAAGCTAAATCTATGCAAACTGTTAAAGATTTTTTTACAGGTACAGCCACCTAGATTCAGTAGGCATTGGTCTTCAAAAAACTGGTTCTTTCTAGTCCCTACCAGGTCTTCTCAGCCCAAACCAAGGGGCAACAGACCACCAAGGCTACAGTCTCAGGGTACACAGAGATCTAAACAATGGAATGCTCCCCCCTCAAAAACAGGGAGTGGTAAGGCACCCCCTTATGGAAAAAATTCACAATGACTTGCCTATCATCCTTCCCAGCCAATCCCAAGTACTTGCACCCCTAGGAGGAAAACTCGCCCTGCATGCAAAAAATTGGATGTCCATTACCCAGGACCGATGGGTCCTAAACATTGTATCCCAGGGATACAGATTCTACTTCCACTCACTGCCAACCCCAAGCGGGTTGCCAGACCTTCCTTCAAACCAGTGGGCAGAGGCTCAAAAGCAAGTACTTTCTCTTCTCAGTATCAGGGCTATTCAACCTGTTCCAATAGAGCAAAGAGGACTGTTCCTTGTGCCCAGAAGAAGGCTCCTGGCACCCTATCCTGGACCTGTCCATTCTCAATACCTTCCTGGTGGTCCCAAAATTCAAAATGCTTACACTACAACAGCTGCTTTCTATACTACCCAAGGACTCCTGGCTAGTCACCCTACACCTAAAAGAAGCTTATCTGCACATCCCCATAAGGGAATCTTGCAGGAAATGTCTACATTTCAGGACAGACTCTATGCACTATCAGTTCTCGGCACTTCCCTTTGGCTTATCTACTGCGCCCAGGGTATTCACAAAGTGCCTGGCTCCAGCCATTGCATATTGCAGGCAGAGAAAAATTCAATTCAAATTTATCCATACTTGTCGATTGCCTGATTCAGGCGGACAGTCAGGAATTGCTATTTCAGCACCTGGCATTTGTAAAGAGACTTCTAACTTCTCTGGGGTACACCATCAACCAAAAGAAATCACATCTGGTGCCCAGCCAAAAGATTGTATTCCTGGAAGCAAGCTTGAACACAACTTCCCAGATGGCATTCCTTACTCCAGAAAATCAGGTTTATTTGACAAACTACTTCAAACTAATGGCCACCAGAACCCAGCTGTCTGCAAGAAAAATACTGCAAGCCCTAGGGTTCATGGCCTCATGCATTCTACTAATTCCATATGCAAGACTGCATATGAGGAAACGTCAGTGGTACTTAAAAAAAAAAAAAAAAAAAAAAAAAAAAAAGCATCTGGTGCCAACATTCTCAGGACTTGGAAACAATTATTCCTATCATTCCTTGTCTAAGGGCAGAGTTCCTTTTATTTATATATTTATGGTAAGTGTACACAACTGTACTTTCTAACACAGTTGTAGCACACGAATCTTATATGAAGCATGTTGGCATTCACAAGTGACACATAACCACTTACTGCCAGCACAGCTATCTGGAAATTTGTATCTCCTTTTGTCACACTTCTATATAAATCATATTAATTTTCACAAATGACATATTATTTACAAAATTCCACATAGCTGAGCTGTGGCAGTATTTCCCTTTTGCCACAGTATGCACATTTGACCAACTTAAGGACAACTATGCATTTGTGTATACACACGCGCACATACACATGGTGACATGTCTAACATTTATTTATTTAGTTATTGACATTTGATTATTGGGAAAATCCGACTGGGTAGAAGCCCATTTTGAGCAGAGGCCAGGGGAGAAAAGCACATTAAGTGATTTTTTTATGTGGGGATGATCTGTTGGCAGTTGAGGGAGAAGCGTGTCTGATCGTTGTCCAGTGAGAAGAAAGGAGTGATATAGTGCTTTATACAGGCATTCAGAAAAATGAGAATTTTTATGGGTTGAGTAAGGGAGGGAAGTGATACTGAGGTCATTTTGGACAACAGAGAGGTTGCCTGGTAGTTGAGGCTGGCTGCTAACCTATTTCCTGAGCTTAATGATATTAGTATTAAACCAATGTTGAAAACTAGGACACTTAAATACAGTTTTTATAAGGTTTTTAAAGGTGTATTTTATCTGCATGTGTATACAGGTTTAGTGTATGTTTTATTTAATATAATTAGATGTTACCTTGCTTAACAGCTGCTCAAGCAGGTACTTGCTAAATGTTTTTATTTAACGTAGTTATGCAAGTTACACTGTTCTCATGATTTGTTGAATGTTAAATATGTTAAGTTTACGAGCTTTGTATTTTTAGTAGAAGTCCTAACTGATTTGGGAGAATGTGTATAATACAGTGAATTGTGATCACTCTGACATATTTAATAATGAGTGTGTTTTGTTTAAAAATTGCTATATGTATGTGTAGAGATATATGTATATATGTATATATATATATATATATATATATATATATATATATATATATAGTGTGTGTGTGTGTGTGTATACACACACTATTTATGTATGTATCCTGTTAACTCCAAAGTGGATGTCTTTTTGACTGTTCTTGTTTGCTTGTTAATTGAATACTTTAATTCTGTTGCAGGTTTACTAGGTGTAATTGATACCGCTTGCAGCTTTCGGAATGCTGCAGATGATAAATGCTAATGTTTACTTTTCTGTTTAGGATTGTTAACTGGTGTGGTTGTAGACTCTGGTGATGGTGTGACCCATATTTGCCCTGTTTATGAAGGCTTCTCTCTTCCTCATCTCACAAGGCGATTGGATATAGCTGGCAGGGATATCACCCGCTACCTCATAAAGGTAAGTTTGTTGATACAAGATTAAGTGACTGTAAGAAATCATTCATAATTTTTGAACTTATAATTTTTAATTATAATGTAGTAAAGTAAGTCTTCTCATTCAAACTCCTTTTAACAGTTTTTAGATGTTGGAGACTTCCATGCTTTGTAAATGTTATAGCACAGATAGTATTTCTGGGAACCATCTGTTTGTAAAGTGTTCTGCCCATGTTTTTTTCTGATTGACCTTACTGCATCATTTGTCTAAGCAAACAGATGGTTGAAATACTATCCACTGACTAGAATCATCTTCAGCCAATAAATTTTGCTGTTGTAAAATTGCACCCCTCTCCAAGTTTGTGGAGTTCAGCAAAAAATCTCAGATGCACTGTGAAACCCAGTTATGTTCTCTTTATTTTAAAGAGGCTAGATCAGATTAGCCTCATAGACTAAGGGCAATCAGAAGGACTTCTTCAACTATGTCCAGAACCTTAGACTTAACACACAACAGTGTGCTGAACTGGTGGTGAATGCTTCCACCTACACCAATGAGGATGACGCAGCAAAATTTACTGGCTGATAAATTCTGCTCAGAGTCTTCCCAGCTCCACCAGGTGTAATCCCCTCCAGCATACTTCCGCTAGCTACCAGCTTGGATGCAATGTTGGCAGCACTTGCTAAAGCAAATAACTCTGCCTCCGTGGGTCCCGACAACATTCCCAATTGCCTCCTGACCAGTCTGAAACATGACCTGTCTGGACTACTTGAGGTATTCTTTAGCTACAGCCTAGAAACTGACTATGTTCCAAGTTAATGGAGGACCACAACAATCATTCCCTTCCACAAGGGTAGACCATAAACTAACCCAGGGAACAATAGATCCATCAATCTAACAGGCCTAACATGCAAAGCCACAGAACAAATTATCATGGAAATTATAAACAAGGACACTGGCAACCTACTGACACTGGACCCATCCCAGTTTCCCTTTAAGGGAAGGTCATGCCTACTTACCTGGCAGACTTCTTTGAGAGGGTCACCAAGCAATGGGCAAGGGTAAAAGAGTGCATACTGTGTATCTTGATCTAGCCAAGGCATTTGATACAGTACCCCACTCACGCTTTGTTGACAAGATCTCTGAGCTAGGTGTAAACCCTTCTATAACTCGCTAGATTCCCTGCTGGCTGACAGAGATGACTCAAGAAGTCAGGATCAGTAAGACCACCTCCACCAAGAGACTGGTCACCAGTGGAGTACCCCAAGGCTGTGTGCTGGTCCCGCTCTTATTTGGCAGCTACTTTTCAGAAGTCGAGGTTAACATTAAAGGCCTCTGACTCACCATATTCGCAGATGACTTTAAATTGGGAGCTGTTATAGATTCCCCCAAGACACAAATGTCTTGCAGATGGATTTAACACAAAAATGGCTGGTGCCAAGGCCATGGTCCACAACTCAATGCCAAAATAAATGCATTATATTGCCCTTTGGGAAACTGTCAATGCAAGTTAATTACTCCATTGATAAAATGCCAGTAAGAGTTGACCCACTAGTAGGGGGTCTGGGAACATATGTAGACCACAATCTGGCCTTTGACCAAAATATAGCAAAGAAAATTAAGAAAATCACTCTGTTGCCCAACTTATATAGGTAAGGGCATGGTATTCAGGTACAAGGATGTTATGGTACCACTCTGCTCAGCTGTTATCAGACCTATCATTGAATACAATGCCCCCTTTGGCATGCACCTAACCAGACACTTGCATCAATTGGAATGCCCACAAAGGTTTTCAAACAGGGGAATTCAGGGCATTAATACCCTGTCCTACTCTTAAAGGCTGGATCTCTGTCTTCAGTCTCCTGCGGGCTGCTGAGAGGGGAATCTTTGCCTGGCTTACAGGGTTTCTTCAAACCTAGCCCTGATGGATCTGTTACACATGCGCAGAATAAACAGGGATCTGAACTTCGTTTGTGACATCAACAGAATGTGCTGGAGACACAGATGTGTGTCCCAAAGTATCCCTGCAGTGTGGAATAGGCTCCACATCCATGTAAAACAAAGTCCATCCCTGACCCTATTTGATCAAAACCTTGACAGTTGGATGGGAAAGTGTAAATTTACCCCCCAGTCTGGTGCCCATGTCCCATATGAACAGAGACAGTCTGTTAGAAATCTATTATCCTAACTAACACCACCCTACAAACCCTTAGCTACCTTTCTGCTAACATGACCCCCCCCCACACACACACACACACACACACACACACACACACACACACACACACACACGTACGATACTTGGGACCCAAATGATTTAAGGTGCATGGCTAGGTTTGTAAAGGCCAACATAAGAACTTGTAAATATTGTACTATATTTTGTTTACCTGTTGAATTAGGATGTAAATTAAGAAGAAAGAAACCTTAAGTCTGTTATAGAATGTGTTGCTTAATGGGCACCGAGTTTATGGCACATAAGTTTATTTAAGTAACCTTAATCCAAAATATAGACAGATGTAGTGCTCTCATTTCTCACGTCTGAATGGAAGTAACATGGTCTATAACATTTTTTTTTTTTTTATGTAATTGCTTTTCCCTAGTATTCTGATGTTAAATAGACTCAGATTACTTTTTTACTGCTCAAATTGTGTTTACTGATTAATTGCAAAATTTTAAGGGTCCATTCTAGGATGCCTTAGGACATTTTGTTAATTCCCTTGTAATTCTGTGTGCACCCTCTTCTTTTGTAGCATTAGTACCTTTAAGTTTCTTACAGTATGGTACCCATAAGAGCTGTTCTGGTCTTTAAACACTTTTAAGTTGTGATAAAATTCTGGAAGGGTTAACATTTAAGCATTGCTTAAGTACTACTGCAGCAATATATTTTAACCATTGTGCACTAATTCATTAAGGTCAGTAACACTTTCACAGTATTTAATCGCACTAATTTCAAGTTGCGATTTAGGCAACCTTATTTGGTTGCATTTTTTACCTTAGGCATCTGGAGTAATCTCCATTATATCTGCATTTGTTCATAGCTTTCGGCTTTTTCATTCTGATTTGACACCATTTTTTGAAACTTTTTGTACATATTTGCAGAGTAGTCATACCTTTGTGTACTGAGTTTTGGATTTTGCTGCCTATTTATGGAAGTACCTATTTAATTCATAAATATCTATAATATTTTAGTTTGTTAATAGTGATTTTCTATGAATATTTTAGTCTGTTCCATAATTTATTCTGACCAGGCAAAAGCTGCTTCTTTGGCGCACTCATTGAAATTGGCAGTCCTTGTCTAGACCCCATCACTGATGTCATAATCAGAAAATGAACCAAGTAGAGGGTAAGAAGTCATCTTGTGTGGTCCATTGGCAAAGGAGGGCTCACCATGTTAAGTACTTCACTTGGTCATTGTTTCTCAAGCTGCAGTGTTTGATGGCATCCTGTAGATAGGTATTGACTTATGATTGCCTTCCACTGTGTCATCTTTGTGACCATGAGGTAATACCCCTGGTTTCCACTACATCAGTAGTCAAGCAGGTCGCCTGTGGTCCCCTTACATGCCATTAGCAGAAAAGTTGGTTCGCCCTAGTTGAAGTTTCTGTTGAGCATGCTTTGTTGCTTAATAGCACTACAGGTGGTACAGATTAAATCCTACTTACTGTGGTATATAATAAATGTGAATGAAATATCCATTACTTAAAATTTTAACAGTAGGCTTGAATCCTTTTTAGAGACTTCTGTTTTAGATTGTCTGTTGTGATTAACAGATTACATGTTAGCAAAGTATAAATGTGTAAATCTTTTCCTCTTGTTCTGTGATTTTTCTTTCTCGTAACAGTTTCTGCTAATATCTTGCATTCCTTTTTATTTGTTTGGATGCATTGTGAACTCCCATAGTGGATCAGCCATCACAGTGCTACGTCCAGACAGCTGCAAAACACAGCACCATGCTGTCCTACATGCACTCCTTGATTTGAATGTTTCTGTTCCAGGTTTACAAGAGCATTGACAATGAAAGCAGTCTTCCAGCAAAACATTCTCACCATCCTTTTCATCCCAGGTAAACCTTACTCTCCTGTACACATTCCATCTCAAGAAAACTACCCTGATGGCAATTTGTTGCAGAGGATTAAGGCTTTGTGCTTCATCCTGTAGTTAAGGATTTGATTCCTGCAGTCTCTGCATTTGTCCTCTGTGTGACTCTGAGCAAATCAGATAAATGGAGAGATGTTCATCATAATAAGCAATTTTGCAGTCATAACTTCTGGACTTTCTCATGGCTGGACTGCTTTACAAAGATCTGTACCCCCCCATGGCTTTGCTGTTTCCTTTCCACCGAGACATCAGAGTGTTGGTGGTACAAGTGGGACAATTACTAATGCCATCTTAAGTTCTTTCTTGAGTAGTATGAGAAAGTACTTTTTTGTTAGGGTCGTCAGTCTACTATGTCAGCTTGCTTCCAGAACTCTGTTAAACACCTTATTAGGGAAGATGTTCATCGTGCATACAGCTGCAGTCATAACAGATGGGTTATCCTGCCGTCAAGCGGGTCCTCGGTCGGCCGAATTCCAAAGTCTAGGTCCGGCGTCGCTTCCTCCCTGACGTCAGTGCGGCAGGGGTATAAAAGAGGCAGCCGACGCCATTTTTTTCAGTCTTTCTTGCCACGCGGTGCCCGAAGCAGAAGCAGTTCGCAAGTGCCGGTCGGCCAGCTCGTGAGATTTATGAAAGTATTTCAGCCGAAGTCTTCTTGAAAGCTAAGTACCCCGTTGGGGAAACTTTTCTTGCCTCAGACCGATGTCAGACAAAGTTAATAATTGCATTTTATGTGGGAAGCAAATACCGCATAAGGATTTCCACTCTTACTGTATACCTTGCTTAGTCCCAGACCACGACGTCTCGGCCTGCCGTTTTTGTGCTAGATTCAACAAACGCACTATTAAGCGTCGGGCAGAGTTCGCCCTTCACTTTTTTGGCAAAAAATTTTATTATATTATGTCGTCGGATACTCCGACTCCAGTTTTGAGCAAAAAACGCAAAGATAAGGACCGACATACGAGGTCCGCACCACCTACTGATACCACGCTAAGGCCGACTACCGGTTCTCCGGTACTCAGTGAGGCGCCTACGCAGCCCCTGAGTAGCGATGACGATGCATTACCGGTGTCTTCAGTACCCGAGGTCGCAGGCTCCTCGGCCCCCATTCCTACTACAGATACCGACGCCACTCCTGGCGGGGAAACTCAGAATTTAGACAGGCCTGCCATTTCTCAAGGGGTCTTCAGGCCTTCCTCCTTCTCTATTAAAGCCTTCACTAAATCTAAAACAGCCATGAAAACCAAAAAACAGGTTCCTCAGACACCCTCTCAAGGCACCATGCCTAAAAAACAGATGCTTAAAATGGCTGAGGATTTGATTACTCTTATCAGGGGTTCTCAACCCCCCTCTGACAAAACGCCCAGATTAGAGGAAGACTACCCTTCCTCAGATCAAGCTTCTATTACCTCAGAACTATCTGAGGACCAGGATTGTGCCTATTCTCTATTCGAAGACTCTGATGCAGAGGAGTCTATTCCCTTGGTCTCCCCCCTGAGGACTTCTCTTTTGGGGAAACCCTGCATACATTGAGGGAACACTTTCACTGAGAAGGCCAAGATTACTCAGATTCCAAGAAAAGGCTCAGGGAATTTCTTCTGCTCTCCCAGCATAGGCCTCTGGCTATCCCTCCTGTTTTAGATATATTGGATGATGTGTACACAGAAGCCAGCCTTAATCCTGATTCTTTGCCTCCAGCTCCTGTTAAGCCAGACAGGTATTACCGGGTTCCTGATTCTCACCAGTTCCTATATAAAAGCCATACTGCTGACCCAGAAACTATTTCACAGAGTCCAAAGGGAATTAAGGCCTCTACTGCTAAAAACCCATTACCTTCAGAGAGAGATTCCAGATCTTTAGAAAGGTGGGGGAAAAAGGTGTACACCTCGGCCACTTTAACCATGAGGGCATTAAACTGTCAGTTCCATATGTTAAAGTATCAACAGTTTTTGATATCTCAGCTGAAAAGCAAGATGACACAACCAGAACAACCAGATTTAAAAGAGTTGCAGGATTTGTTGCATGGTGCAGAGCAAGTGGGTAAACATACCTTGCAGTGTGGTTTTGATGCTTTAGAGGCCTCATGTAGAGCTGCTGTTACGGGGTCTGTTATACGTAGGCATGCTTGGCTCAAAGAGCAAACCTTACCAGATCATGTCAAAGCTAAATTATTAGATGCACCTCTTCAAAAAGATGTATTGTTTGGTGTTAAAGCAGAGGAGGTGCTAAAGAAAAAGGAGGAAAAAGTGAAATCAATGCAAACAGTGAAAGATTTCCTGCAGGTACAGCCTCCACGTTTTAGCAGAAACTGGCCTTCAAAAAATTGGTCCTTTCCAGCCAAGGACAGACCTCAAAGGGGCAGATACAGGAGGACAACCTCAAGGATCTTTCAGAGCCAGACAGTGGCAAGCACCAACCCCAAGAGGTGGAGAAGATAGATCACAGTCTTTTAGAAAACAGACACAATGACTTCCCCCTACACCTGCCAAGCAAAGCTTTAATGGCAGCACTTTTGGGCGGAAAACTGACATTATTCTCAAAAAATTGGCATATTGTTACAAAAGACAAATGGATTCTGGACATTATAGACAGAGGCTACAGGTTTCACTTTCACACCCTTCCAAAAATGAGAGGCATGCCATACCTGCCACAAAATCAAAGGGCAGAGGCACAAAAACAAATTTCAGCTCTCATGGACATGAAAGCAATTCAAGAGGTACCTGCAAAAGAACAAGGTCAAGGGTTTTATTCGAGACTATTCCTGGTACCAAGGAAAGACAAAGATTGGAGACCTATCTTAGACCTAGCCATCCTAAACACATATCTACAGGTGCCAAAATTCAAGATGCTCACATTACAGCAGCTTCTTCCCATGCTGGGCAAGGAGCCTTAGCTGGTAACATTGGACCTCAAGGAGGCATACCTGCATGTCCCTATCAGACAAGATTGCAGAAGATACCTCAGATTTCTTGCAGGTTCAACCCATTACCAATTCTCTGCATTGCCCTTTGGCTTATCTACTGTTCCCAGAGTGTTTACGAAATGCCTGGCATCAGTAATCGCCTTCTGCAGACTACAAGGGATACAAATCTACCCATATCTGGACGACTGCCTGATCCAAGCGGACAGCAAGGACATACTACTGCAGCACCTGGCGTTTGTAATAAAACTGTTGAATTTCCTGGGATACACAGTCAACAAAAAGAAATCAAAACTAATACCCTCTCAACAAATAATTTTCCTGGGTGCCAGCTTGGATACAACCACCCAGATGGCCTACCTCACGCCAGACAAGCAAGGGCAACTGTCTCAATACTTCAGAAAAATGGCAACTTACACCAGGCTAACTGCAAGGAAAGTCCTGCAGGCTCTGGGATTCATGGCATCTTGCACCCTACTAATCCCATGTGCAAAGCTGCATATGAGGAAACTTCAATGGTACCTAAAAAACTTATGGTCTCAACACAGCCACAGCTTGGAAGCAATTATACCACTCATTCCATGCCTTCAAAAGGAATTTATGTGGTGGGCTCAAGCTTGCCAAAGAAACACAGGTCTTCCTTTCTGTGTACCTCAAGCAACTCAAATCATCACAACAGACTCCTCAGACTACGCCTGGAGAGCACACATGACAGATCAGTGCATTCAGGGAAAATGGGCACGAAAAGAGAAGCTCCTTCACATCAACCAAAAGGAAATGCTAGCCGTGCAAAAGGCTATTATGACCTTCAAAGACCTACTGCATCCAAGCCAGCTATTGATAAGGACAGACAACACCACAGTGATGTGGTACATAAACAAACAGGGAGGAACTCATTCATACCCCCTGTGCAGGAAAGCCATGACCCTATGGAACACAGCACTGGAATTGAAAATTCAACTACAGGCACAATTCCTGCCAGGGAAGGAAAACACACTGGCAGACAATCTAAGCAGAAATATGACAGATCCACACGAATGGAAGTTTCATCCTCAAATTTTCACAAAGATAACTCAAGCATGGGGACAGCCAGACATAGATCTCTCTGCTTCCCACAGAAATTGCCAGTTGAAAAAAATTTGTTCAAGGACCTATCATCCACAGGCCTGGAAAGTGGACGCAATTTCCTTCAATTGGGCAACATTAACAGTCTATGCCTTCCCGCCTCTTCCTCTGCTGCCCAAAGTTCTATTAAAAGCCAGAGCAGAGAGGCCGAAAATGATTCTCATTGCTCCAGACTGGCCAAGGCAACACTGGTATCCGCTCCTGAAGAGCCTGACACATTCCCCACCATGGACCCTACCTCTAGTCCCTCTTCTGTTGTCCCAGCACAACTACAAAACTCTTCACAGCCATCTCAAAACTCTAAATCTAGCTGCATGGAGAATTCCTTGATTTCCCAACAGTTTCTCCTCTCCTAGGAGGTACAGGATGTCATCTTGGAAGCCAGAAGACCTTCTACTAGAAAAGCCTACTTCGCCAAATGGAAACGATTTTGTGCCTGGAATCAAAAGAAAGGACAGAATCCTAGGGTAATAAATATACCTCAGATTTTACAGTACCTAGCTGAGATGTTAAACAATGGACTTTCCTTCTCCTCCATCAAGATCCACACTTCAGCCATTTCTGCACAATACAACACAGATCCTCCTTTATTCTCTCATCCTCTCTTAAGGCAGTTCCTCAGAGGGGCAAAGAATATAAAACCCCCAAGGAAACTACCGGTCCCTGCTTGGGACCTCAACTTCGTATTGGAAAAGCTGACCATTCCTCCCTTCGAGCCAGCTTCTTCATCAGAGTTACAGTACTTGTCATGGAAAACCGCCTTTCTTCTGGCTATCACCTCAGCTCACAGGGTTTCGGAGCTACAGGCCCTCATGGCGGTACAACCATTCATCATTTTCCATCAGGACAGAGTTTCCTTACAAACCAACCCTACCTTTATGCCAAAGGTAGTATCGAGTGTAGCTTTGAATCAGACTATCCACTTACCTACCTTTTATCCTAATCCACAAAACAAAGGGGAAAGACTACTACATTCCTTGGACATTCACAGACAACTTCGTTATTATTTGGACAGGACAAAGCCATTCAGGAAATCTGAGCAACTCTTTGTGTCCTATGCTGCAGGTGCTCAAGGAAAGGCTATTTCCAAACAGACAATTTCAAAATGGATAGCCCACTGCATACGCTTTTGTTACTCATTTCATGGAAAAACTGTGCCTTCATGCATCAGATCCCACTCCACCAGAGCCACAGCTACCTCTGCAGCCTTCCTCAGGGGGGTCCCTACCAAGGATATTTTGGAAGCAGCCACCTGGATTTCAATGCACACTTTCTCCAAGCACTTTCACCTCCCACTATACTCTAAATCTAGAGCGGGCTTTGCCACAGCAGTCCTGCAGGGCATCCTAGCCCCTCCTAGTTCCACTTAGTGCCTACCACCCTTACTTAGCTTTGGGATTCTTCCCATCTGTTATGACTGCAGCTGTATGCACGATGAACATAGTACAGTTTTGTACATACCATAAATGTAGATGTTCGAGTGCTCATACAGCTGCAGTCCAGGTTTCCCTCCCTCCAACCCCTCTTAGGACAGGCCTTATGACAAACCCTTTTCATATAACCTTTTGGGGTATTCTTTTATGGTGTATTTGCTTGCAACTACTGTTTTTTGATTTATCAACATTGCATTTTTGAATAACATTATGTTTACCTTCCTTCTGGGGGCACCTGACATCTGGGGCAAGAAAAACTGAAGAAAATGGCGTCGGCTGCCTCTTTTATACCCCTGCCGCACTGACGTCAGGAAGGAAGCGACGACAACCGACGCCAGACCTAGACTTTGGAATTCGGCCGTCCGAGGACCCGCCTGATGGCAGGATAACCCATCTGTTATGACTGCAGCTGTATGAGCACACGAACATCTACATTTATGGTAGGTACAAAACTGTACTTTGTTTTTTCTTATGTAGATATTCTTTATTGTAGATGTAGCCAGTTTAGATGTCTGCCTCTGAAGCTGAAAAGTGAATAATTGTCTACATTTAGGGAAACAGATCTCTCTCAAAGATTTTCATTCATATTGTACATTCTGCTTATGCCCAGAGTATAACATAGGCTCTTGTCACCAGTATGTGTGGTTCAGCCCAAGGACAATCAAGTGTTATGCTCAGTCTCTGTAGAACTGCCTAGTTGTAAAGCATATGCTGTCTTGATTCTGTTCAACCATGACATCATCCAAGTCCTCTGCTAGCCACTTTTATAAGAAAAAATATTTGGAGAAGCACTTGAAAGAATAGCATAAGGAAACCAATGACGGGCAGTCAAAACTGGAAGCTCACTCTAGGACCAATAGCATCAAAGATGGTGAGACACATTTACAGCCTCTTTACTTGGCTTTGGTCATTATCAAAGTCTAAAGTTGTCAAGGCATATTTGCAGCTTATGTACTTTGCTTTGATTACTACCAAAGCCTTTGGCACAAACCCTCTTTTAAATATGTTCTCATGGGCCAAATCCAGCACTTCGGTTTCTTGGTGCTGAAGCTTTTCTGAGGGTCTTGGGCACTGTGTCTGACACAAAAGTGCAGGCTATTCCCTTGGTGTGTTAGGCTGCCTAGATGGCAAGACATACCGTAAAATATAGCTATGATGAAGTGGAAGCTTCTTTAGAGCAGCTGCTACTGGTTCTATTATCAAAAGATGTACAGCGCTCGGCTCACAGTCCCTTTCTGAAGATATTAAAGCTAAGCATTTGTATTTCCTTCTCAATTAGGGACCTACTATTTTATCCTGAGGTGGTAAACTTACTTAAATCCTTTTCAAGAGAAGGGTAAAATGGTGCAAGACTTCGAACAAATCTTCCTCACCTCTGTCCCCAGATATCAGAGGAACTACTCCGCTAAGCCCCATCCTCTTCTTGCAGAGAACCTAGATCCATCCAGGATGACAGGAAAATGCCAAGAAAGAGACTTGCCTGCTGGTGGGTGGGAAACCTCCCTTTCCAGACAAATTAGAGTTGACTGCTTTCTGTTTCTTCCTGTCCTCTTGGTCTGTCTAAAAGTCTTATTTCATGTCTTTCAGCCTATCATCTTATGACTGCAGACTGGTAGGGCTTGTCCATTTTTCAACAAGACTATAAAAAATGACTTGGAAAGATATTCCAATGTTCAACGGTATCTCATCCCCTCCCCCAAAACAACTGCTTCGCTTGCCTCCTGTCTTGCAGGGTCTTCATGGCCAAAGCACAGTAGAACCTGTGCCTCTTTGGCATGTAGAAAAACGTTTTTAACCCAGCCTTTTTTTTGGTGCCCAGAAAAGAAGGCAAATGGAGGCCCATTCTAGATTTGTCCCATCTCAACACTTTTCTGAAGGTGCCCTCTTTCAAAATCTGCAGACTCTTCCTTGCTTATATCCTACCTGAAAAGCCTTTCTTGTGTCATTGGATCTGAAGGATGCTTATCTTCACATTCCCATGCATCCTATGTTCTTACACAACTGTACTATGTCTTTCTTAACATAACAATACATGTCCTACTGATAATTTTTGCGATATTGCTTCCCATGCTTCCTTTGCTCCTTTTCTCATGTCTATGTTTAGCCCTCTTCTCTCATGAACTGAAGTGGAGCCATTCTTTAGACTCCCTCCTATTAACTGACGTTTTTTTCTTCTGTTTGAGTTCCCTTCCTCAGGTTCCTCCAGGTCTTCTGGCATTGAGATAGTTTGAGGATATTACACTTGTATGTACCGTTATGTACCCTTATGCTAATGGGCTTAGGTCATGCATCAGATGTATGACCATATGGAAGCCTTTGGCTTTGGTACCCCGGCTGGATGTCTGCTTATTTTATCGAGATAACCCAACACTATTTGAATACTGTAACAATGATCAGTACGACATATGCTAATATGGTAAATTTTTGCACAGCTGTACTTTTCATGTTTGCTTTCTGAACTCCTATTTCTTTCCTTTCCACAGATTTTTTTTTTAAATGCATCCTTTGGATGAGAGTTTTCCTTGGATGGAGTATAACTATAAAGAAAAAAAAAATCCAATCCTTTCCAGCAAGATGTTGTCTTGTGCTTAGGAGTATTTTATTTATTCTGAATTTGTTAACTGGGGTAAAGCACGGATCCCATTGGACCCATTTCAGTCTGAGCTCTGGGAAAACACAACAGATACATGACATTATGTAAAGAGAGAATGACGAAATGCAGTATATAGGTTTATAGGTGTTTATTAGGCTAACTAGCACAAAGGCCTTTTTAAGCTTAGCCATGCATCCCAAATCTTTGACAAGTTCTGATACCCTTTGTAAGTGTAAGCAGGGGTTTGGGGGATGAAACCTTTACAAACAGGGGCCTGGATGATGAACCATTTACAGGTTGTCTGTGTCCATTACAGACATAGGTGCCAATCCAGGGATGAGATGTTATGCAATACTTTGGAGCTTTGCTCCCCAGGCCTCTTTTGAAAACTGGCTCCTACCCAGTCAGACTTTCCTGGTATCAGATGTCAATAAAATACATGGTGGTGCTAGATCTGTATTTATAGAAGTAGACTGAGTGGTTGATGACATTTCAACCAATGTCTGTAACAAGGAGTGGAGATGGATTGTTTTATTGGAAGCTTAAATCACTTCACCATTCAGTCTTGGAGGAGGTTAACAATTGCAATTTTAAAATTTTTTGTAACAGTGCTGATAAGCAATTGAAATGTTTTTGAACTGATTATATAATTTGAAATGTTGAGGGGGGTCTCGCATGGTTTTGATTTGAATACTTAAGTTCCCACGGTAAATTATGTTGACAGCATTGAAAAAGCCAGTAAGGCAAAACCTATGTCTGCTGTTTAACATCTTTTGTAGGAACTGGAAGTTTTTTTTTTTTTTGATTTGGACAGATGGAGAGAGAGAGAGATCTATGTATACACAGACCCCTGGGCAGTATCAAGACTAATATAACAGAGCCATCTACACATAAGATGATCTGTTACAATGTGTCCTCTAAACTTTGTGCATCAGTGCTTGCTGCCAAATTCTTTAGTCCACTACACCTGGTCATTTAAAGAAACTATAGTTTTTAACAGGACATTCCTCCAAACACATGTAAATCCACACCCAAGCTGAATAAAGGCTGCATCTCAAAGTACATAGTGTCACAGTAACTGCACTTGCTGAAATATGAAGCTTGCAAAGTACTTTCATCATGTTTCAGTCAGAATATTCTGTACTAGTCTCATACTTACACCATCACATTTAAAAAGTGTACAGCTTCTTAACTAGTATGTACATTCAAAACAGGTATGATTACACTTTGCAGGTTTATAGTGAAAGATACAGTTAGAATATTCTAACCACTATGATTCAACACTAAAGAAATGTTCACAGAAAAAAACACTTTCAGAACATATGCTTAGCAAAGTTAGTGCCTAGCCGTGTTGGACTTGCTGTTTAATGTCACAATTCACTAAACCCTGTAAAAATTTTACTCTCTCACATTCTTAACTTACAAATAAGTGATGCTAGTAAACGAACATTATTACAGTTCTTGAAGCCACACAGTGCCCATTTTGTCAGCAGGTAAGATATACATACCCATTTGCTCATCATCTGGGATGCTTATGATCTTCCTGGCCTCCATGGTCTCCTAAAATATATCTTTGTCTTGCTGTCCTGGAATTGTCACGTGGCCATTGGAAAGGAACCGGGACTTGTCATAACCTTCCAAAAGCAGATCAGCTATTGTATGCCAAGTGAGTATCATAGTTGGCTTAAGGATATAAAGGCAGTAGGTAAATGACATTATATACAGTGACTGAAATAGCACAGTATATGCATGGATTAAATATAGAGTGGCATCATAATTGGTATGCTGAAAGAATCTTAGAAAAAATAGTCAGAGCAAGGTATGTAGACAGAAGAAGGGAGTGAAGCGATTGTTATATGAGAGAGCAATTGCATTTTCCTAGAGCTTGCATTTCTGAATGGAAATTAGGGTAAGAGGAATGATCTTTAAGAAAAGAAGGGAGAGATTAACATAGTTTGGGAACAAGGAATGAGAGTGCATGGTCTGTGCAGTGAAACCTAGTTGGGTGAGGGCTGGAATTGGAGGACAGAATGAGTGGTTAATATATCTAAAGTTGTATATTGGTGCATCTGTAAATAGTCTGGAAGCTTGTGGAGGGAAGGTGTCGATCTTAAGTTTAGCTAAGAGGCAAGTAGTAAGTCAGCACATTGTTTCACATGCAGCTAGTTAGGTTTTTCAGTGGTGTTCATTTCTTGGGGAAGAGAGTGATGAATCTGTAAATGGCATTTGAAATGGACTGAATGGTGGATAGAGTTCTTTAAAAAGCTGCAGCAATTAGCGGGAGATGATAATCTGCCTGAGCCAGTGAGGTACCTTTACCTGTGACATTTCTGGATAGAAAGGTGGTGATACTATTAGCCCAGAATAGGAGAAAGTTGTTTTTTGTGTATTTGTAGTTTGGGTAGAGTTGAAAAATTAGGAAGGGGTTCAACCAAACCCTTAGGTAAAATATCTCAGGATTCTGGGTTTCATTGTCTCAGTGGTTATCATGATGCCCTGGGCCAGACTTTACACGAGAACATTTCAGTGGTACTTCTGGCAAGTCTGACCTCGATATCGGCTCCCTTTATCCTTTCAGATTTCAATGCTGGGTTTTGTAAGAAGAGGGTTACAGTGGTTGGGTGGACCAAATATCTCCATCAGGGTCTCCCTTTCTCTCTTTCACTTCTTTGTCAGTCTCTTAGAATCGATGCTTCAGACTTAATTTAAGGAACCATATCAAAAGAGTAGAAAATAGAAAATCTTTGAAACAAGGAGGACAGGAAAAAGCACTTAAATTTCAGAGAGATGTTGGCAGCTATCAGTGCTGTTTTGGTCTTAAATCATCTCTTGCCCTCAGGACCTCTGCAAGAGCACATTGTATCACCTTTTCAGAATTGTTTTGATAGTCTGGGAGGTAGCTTCTCAGATTGACTCTTCAGGCTTTGTACATTCAGTTAGAAGACATTATAGCACACAAGCTGATCATGACTAGGACAGACTCATTAATGTGAACTAGTACTAGGGGTATGTTACTGGAATTGCAAGTGTGGGGAGTACTTCAAATAGCTCTTTTTGCCAAATCCTTTCAAAACAGTTAAAGAACTTTTGCTACAGAATTCTGTGCAACAGGCCTGGGTTGCAGATGCCTCCTCATTCCCACAGACAGGAATGTACTTTTATGCCCTTCCTCTTTTTTCAGTGACACCAAGGATTCTTCTAAAATTCCAGGACGACTCCCCACAGATAGTGGTAGTGACTCCTTTTTGGCCTGAGCATCCGTAGTCCTTCATTTGATTTGGGCTATGGGTAGTTACTACAGTTTCCTCACTTTCTGGATTTACTTGCACAAGATTGGGGTTGTTTTGTATACCCCAGTCTGTAAATACTTCAGTTAACAACTACCTGGTCTGTGTTTTGAGAACTTGTAGGCATCTTTTTTTTTATGAAGATGTGGAGTAGGTACTAAAGGAGGCAGAATACCTGCTACTAGAAAATATGATATGGGTAAGTAGGGAAGGATTTCTAGTTAATGCCATACTAAGAACCAGGACTTCTTAATGTCCATTTGCCTCTGTTTTTAGATTATTTATGCAAGTCCATCTTCTCTCGCTTGTCTGTCTCTTTTGGCTATTTCTGCTAGTCTTCCCTTAGATTTGCCCCCCCATCATTTTTCTACCTGTTCTCAACTCAAGAAGTTTTTACTTTTCTGTCTGCCTAGAAAACAGACAGCTCCACTTGGGGATCTTAACTTCTGTTTAAAATAACTGACACATTCCTTTTGGAACAGCTCATCAGTCTATTCTGAGGACCTTAATTGTAAAACTTTTAAATTGACACCTGTTCCTCTTAAACTAGCTTATCCAGACTATTAAAGGTTCTTATTTGGAAAACTTCTTCACTCTGACTTCAGCCAGAACAGTGTCTGAGTTACAAGCTCCTTTATTGAGTCAGCCCTACACCAGTTTTTCACAGGCAGAGGGTTTCTTGAGAATAAATCCTTCTTTTATGCTTCAGTGATTTCAGGGTTTACCTTTATCCAATCTGTTATTCTTCCTGTATTATTTCCAGAATGTAACAACAAGGGATAAAGAATTCTACTTTGTTTACCCATAGGTGGCTCAGATACTACTTGGACATAATAAAATCCTTCAGGAAGGCTGATGAACTATTTCCTGTCAAGGTAAATGGAAATAACTGGAGTCAAAGCAGACATTTCATAATAGTTGTTACATAGTATTTATTCTGTTCTCATCTTAACAAGCCTCTTCTAGGTAAGTGTAGGGCTTATTTTGCCAGAGCCTTGGCTTCTTCTGTAGCTATTTGGAAAGGGGTAGTAGACTCAAAGTTTTCTAGAGACAGCAACTTGGTCTTTTGTTCATACTCGTACAAAGCATTATAGATTGGGTTCCTTTTCCAGGTCCAGAACTGTATTTTCTAGGACCATTTTCCAGAGGTTCCTGGATTCTTAAATATCTTCAGAAAATATGATGTGGGTAAGTAGGGAAGGATTTCTAGTTAATGCCATACTAAGAACCAGGACTTCTTAATGTCCATTTGCCTCTGTTTTTAGATTATTTATGCAAGTCCATCTCCTCTCGCCTGTCTGTCTCTTTTGGCTATTTCTGCTAGTCTTCCCTTAGATTTGCCCCCCTTTCTAAGCTGTGGTAGTCTGCTCAAATAGCTTAAGCTACTACGGCAGTGATCCAGTGCTGAATATAGTACAGTTGTGTAAGTGGAACTTACAACAGTAGATGTTCAGTAGCCATTCCACCATCCTACTTCTAATGCCTTGTCTGTTTTTGCCAGGGTATGGATGTGCTTACTTCTTATGTATATGTTTTTGACATATGTTTATATGTTTATATGTTTTATTATTTTTTCCTAAAATTTTCCTTTCAGGTTTCTATCCTCCTTACTTGAGACATGAAAGCTCAGAAGCTTTTTGGCAATATAACTGCCTTTTATATGGAGCTCTGCTCAAGCTCCTGGTAGGTAAACCATGTGGAGGATGCCTTTAAGCTTAACAGTATCCTTGGCAGGATATAACCCAAATAACTTAGGTTAGTGCATCAGTAATCAATTGAAACATCTACTGTTATGCTTAGTTTTACTTACACAAGTGTATTTTCTTCAGTATTTTTGTGAGCTGTTATCCTCTGTGCTTTCTTACTCGTATCAGAATTCATCTCTTGGCCATCTATGCTTGTTTGCCTGTAGACACCCCCCCCCCCCGCACCTGCCCTTTCTGCCCAGTCTCAAGTCAATCAGCTTTTGAAAAAGATTCTGCGCGTCTGCCACTTAGAAAACAGGGGTCTCCTTGGAATCTCAGTTTTGTTTTAGACAAGGTTAACTCATTCAATCCGGAGCAGCTCAGGAAAAGCTGCTTGCTTAATTCCACCATAGGAACAACAGTGCAGCCTGAGCTCATTTTCAGAAAATCCATTTGTAATACCATACAGAAAACAAATGTTCTTAACTCTTTAACTATAAAAGCTAGACTAAAAATGTAAACGCGAAAGTTGTTCAGCAGACACTGACCTTTCCAACAGTGTAAATGTTGAGTGTATATCAAAGTCATTATTAAATATTTGGCAAGGAATGCTGATATTCTGCATATTTTTTACCTTTTTGGAAAAACAAAGCATAATATCTTGGTCAATGTACCATGCAGACCCATACAATTAGAATGTAATTTGTTAGTATGAATGTCAGCTTTAAAATGATACCTTAACCATTAGTGCGTGATGTTCCTTTCTTGAGATATTCACAGAAGTATGATTAATATATTATTGTTCATAATTGATAAACAAGGCATAATATCTCATCACCTGTAACAGACAGAGCCTACATATCAGTGTAGAAGTTGTGCATCTGAATGTCGGCTTCAAAATGATGCATCATTTGTGTGATCATTATGCTCCCTTGCAAAAATATGGACATAATAATGAAAAGTATTGTAAATGTATAATTTTCATAATCGTACAAGACTAAACAAACTGTGATATCTGTACATGTGTAGAGTGCACAGACACAGTTCTTTTACCATGTTGTAAGGAGTAATACTATCTTCAAAATGAGGTATTACTTGGCACACTGACATGCTCCCTTGCAAAGTTATTTACCAAAATATGAAAAAAATCATAATTTCCATAACCTAATTCCAAACAAACTTTGATATCTGCACATGTGTCCAACATACAGGCTTTTACCATGTTGGAACCAGCAATACTGTCTTCAAAATGAGGTATTACTTGGCACATTCAGATGCTCCCTTGTAAAGTTATTTACCAAAATATGAAAAAAAATCATAATTTTCATAACCCATGTCTGAAACAAACTTTGATATCTGCATATGAGTACAACATACAGACACCATTCTTTTACGATGTTAGAACCATCAATACTGTTTTCAAAATGAGGTATTACTTAGCACATTTAGATGCTCCCTTGCAAAGTTATTTACCAAAATATGAAAAAAATCATAATTTCCATAACCTAAGTCCTAACAAAACTGATATATGTACATGTGTACAGCATTCAGAAGCAGTTGTTTTACCATGTTGACACATATGATTGTAATTATACACATTCTTGGTGTAGCCAACATACTGCTGAATGGGTACATGTAAAGAGAAAAAGCAAGGTAAGGACCGCCACTCCACTAATGAACCCAGGACAGGCATGGGACAGTGGCAGGCAAGGCTATCTCATCTGTCCGATAGCTGTGCTGGCTACCCACTCAGACAGCCGATAACACTGCAGTCTCACAACCTCCTTCAGTGTCAGCAGTCTGCCTTACCTATGCCTTTTCTCTTTACATGTGTCCATTCAGCAGTGGACCTAAGGGATCAATTTCTGTATTAGTAAGCCCTTCCTGTCATCTAAACTCTACACATGCCTGATAAAAGCAGACTAAAAAGGTATTGCAGGATGGTCACTGACATATTAGATTGTACGTGGTAGCACTCTCCTAAAACAGTTGTTCTTTCTCAGCATCCTCACCAGCTCCTTACCACAGTTATTTGCCAAACTCAGATAAATATATTTTACACAACACATTTCATAATAGAGTTTTACTTACTATACTGGCCCTACTTGGTCATGGGTGTTTTCCATTCTTCTCACGAGCTGCATGTTACCAATCCTGCATAGCTCTCCTCACGCAATGCCCTCCTCAATTAGGTGAACGCCATCCCTTCTGAACAGGTGAACGTCTTCTGCGGTGATGCTGGCATGGCAGATTGTAGATCCATCAACCCTGTGCATCAAGCCATGCATGAACCCATTTTGTAAACATCTGGCCTTGTGAGCTGCCCATTGACTGTTCGCTGTTTTCCATGTCTGGCCACATACCCACACTCTCACTCATCGTTCTCCTGGTCGTGAAGCCATGCCAGTGTCAGAAGGCGGACAAACCTGCACAGGAAAGAAATTGCAAACAGATTACTACTGATGATTGACGGTTATATTGGAAGGCTACATATATATGTATATCATATGCATTACCTGGTTAGCCCATCAAAATCTTCCATCCTAGCCACAGGGGTAGTAATCTTTGCATTAACATGTTCTAATACATGTTAGTGTGGAGTGCAGAGGCATTCATTATCATTCAGTAGAAATGCTGTATCATTATAATTCAGTCAAAGTAGTATAACACTTGGATGTTACTGAGCCCTTCCTCCTACCACCTAATTTCCACCCATGACTGACAAAGCGTGGAAACATGCCCAACTACCGAGTATAAGCAGAAGTACAGAAATACAAGCAGAAATGTCAAACTTATCTGGTTCATCCATGTAAGAATTTGTCACAAAAGTAATAATTCCAGTTATCGAATCTGACCATCACTCTGGTTACAATAAGACTCATCAGTTTTCCTCAGTGCACTATGTGCATATTGTTAACAGATAATAAATTATTCTTGAAAGCTGGATACATAAACAAAAAATTATAATAACCATCACTGAAACCCTCACTGAAACCTGAGCTATAGATAACCTATACTTGTTACACCATATCTGTATTGCGATCTTCAGCAGTCTGACCATGTATGCACAAGCACTTCCCTGGTACACAAATTAATTTTTTTCCCCTACCAACATCTTCATTACTACATGTTCCTAAATGAAACATTCACCCAAATGACCTCTTCAGGAAAATGCTGAGATACGCACAATCACCAAAATTATATATATATATATATATATATATATATATATATATATATATATATATATATATGCGTGTGATCAATGTATATATGTGCAAGTACATTATGTACATACATATATATCCATATACACACATATGCACAAATATATATATATATATATATATATATATATATATATATGTATGTATATGTGTCTGTAGCAAGAAAAAAATCAGGGGTTTAGGAGGGTAGGCAGTTGATTAAGAATGGGGGGGGGGTTGCTTGCAATGACTCCAAGCAGAAAAAAAAAAACACAACCTGACTTGTGCATTCATCAAAGTGATAACAACTTCTGTTTATGTGAATAACAGAGTCAGCAGCTGAGACTTTTCCCAGAAAAGTGATAATGACTCAGTGCCATATTGTAACTGCACGTACTGCTAATGTGATAATGACCTTCCTTTCATTACTGCAAAGGTATGCATGCTGAGACACAGGTGCTAATTGCTGCACATAACCTGTTGAGTAGGCATTCATTATATTACATTGTGCAGCTGTTATGTAACACAGACTCATTATCATCATTAAGGAGAAGACCTGAGTCATTCAGTCAAATAGTATAACAGTTAGATATTACTGAGCCCTTCCTCCCACCTAAATTCCACACATGACTGACAAAGCCAGGAGAAATGCACACAAAATATGGTAGCTCCATGCTGTCAGTAGTCACCTAGTGATAACCGTTATCTCACTCAGGCAGTATAATCACAAATAGAATAATACAAGCAGAAGTGATGCAACCCAATGTAATTTGCAGACTGACTTTCTGTATGTCCCCAGTAACCCCTCCAGTTATTTGCAGTCCATATGCACAGGCACCAAAATGGCATAAATTGGCCCAACAGCCACTTCAGCAGTGAGACCATGTATGCACAAGCACTTCCCTGATACACAATGAATTATTTCCCCAAGCAACATCCTCGTAATTATGTCCAGGTATACATGCACCCATATTGAAACATGTCCACAAGCAAGCCTTCAGTAACATTTCCTAGAATGTGCAACCATCGCATGAACACTTCACCCAAGTAACCCCATCAGTAGAATGTTGAGGTATGCACAATGTCCAAAATTAAACATTTCCCCAAACGAAATGTCTAACCACCAAAAAGAAGCATTCACCCATGCGAGCCCTTCAATACAATGTATGCACAGGTACCAGAATGAAAGATTTCCCTGAAACAACCGTCCAGTAACATTTCCTGGTATGTACAAGCACCAAAATGAAAAATTCAGAAACAAACACTGAATGTGCAAGTGGAAAATTGCATTACATTATCTGTTGAGTAGGCATGCATCATATTCCTTTCTCTTTGCCTATACTCTGATATCAATTCTTGATAGGGAAGGTAATATCTGACCTGCAGTCCAAATAAATTATTGGCCTCTTCCCATTCTGTTACCTTTCCCTTTCTAGTTATTTGCTCCCAATACCTTGAAGTAGCTTCCCTTCTTGATGTGGAACCTCTTCGCTTGTTTTTCTGAGAGGTGGGCGGAATCCCACACACTCACGAGGAGAACATGCAAACTCTACACGTGGAGGGTGACTGGACAATCAGGATCAAACCTTGTGTCTGTGAGGTAAAGACCTTAGTAGTAATGGATAACATAGCATAATTGATATTTTTTCCTTACAGCAGTACTAGAGCTCCTCTACCTACCAATCATAATTACGCCTATCTTCTGCTGTGTATCCAGCCTGAAACTCTTCCTTCAAGTGTACATGTTCATTCCTGCCCAAGTGCATCTCCTGTACCACTGCTTTTTGCATTCTACACTTAAATGTATGCCATTACCTTTTATCTGTACTGGAAAGGCCATTTACATTTCAGGTTAGAATAGCTGCACTGTCTATAGTAACCAGTAAACATTACTACCACTAATAATGCTAGACATTTTTGCACATAATACTCCATCTGGCAGCTTAGATAAATACACTTGCAGTTAACAGGCAGGTAAACTTATACATATTAGCATTTTTTCATTCCTGAGGTATGGCTCCAGATTCAAAAGAAGAACGATAGATACAAAATCTCTTCACAGTACTGCCTGTATTCAAACAGAAGCGCTTTCACACATAGCTTCATCAGGTGCTGATGAAGCTATGTGTGAAATCGCTTCTGTTTGAATAAAGGCAGTACTGTGAAGAGATTTTGTATCTATCGTTCTTCTTTTGAATCTGGAGCCATACCTCAGTTGTATTTTTTGGACTTTCTTTTTTGCTTGTTTCTGCTGGGGTGCCTGCTGTATCATGGGCTTTGTTGTTGTTTCTACTGATTTTTTCACTCCTTTTAGAATTTTGTACTTTTTTTTCCAAATACAGTAGTGCACAACCTACAAACCCTTTCCTTTCTAAAACACACAAATAACACGATGCATGATTCAGACATTATGTTATATTGGATCTTATTATATCATAAATATAACAGAAGTCAATTTAAAAGAAGCACGCGACCCTTCCACCTAAAACCTAACACCCCACCTACATGAGAACTCTCATAAGCTTTACCTACTTTGAGGTTATTCATGCTGCAGCAAATTATTTCACCTGTGGTTATTATAAAACTAATGTTAATTTCTTTCCATCACCAAACAACTGCAAACATCTAGTAAAAAATTTAATATTTCACTAAAGTAAAAAGCAACAATAGTCTGCCCATAATCTAATGTTACACCTGTTTACTTAATGCTTTCTTATACTGCAATTACCAAGGAAGTGCTTTTATTTAGAAACCAGTAATTTCTCTTCTTCCTATACTTTCATTTCCCCCTTTTCAGAAAGGTCCATGCCATTGCCCTTTTAACTAAAATTGTTCTCTCACTAGCAAGATAGATTGATTTTATGTTCATAGATTGGTACTAGGCTAACTGCTAGTGGGCCATTTTAACCCTAGCCAATTATTCCATCAAAATAACTGTACCAATGACAGGTTTCTTTCCCACATATCTTGCCCAAACCACCAAAAATAACCACTTATTGTCTGCAGTGCTGGAAAGTGTTTATATATATATATATATATATATATATATATATATATATATATATATATAAAAATATACACACACACAGCAATGATTATTTTTTACATAAAGTTTGATTATTTTTACATAAAGTTTGAATGCAGACATAAAATTCAAGAGAAACGGTGACTAAATGACACACACTACAGTTTCTGACTTTACATCCTTCAGAAAATGCACGCTATACACCAATGCTGTTATTCTAGCAACTTTAAGTTTATAATAGCAATATTTAAAATCTGTCCCTATTTTAGGGCATTCCCCCCATACCGTTAACGTTAAGCTTTAGCCAGGTTTCATGCACTAAAGGTTTAAGTACACTTGCCATAACTGAATTTCTCGACAGATGGCAGCCCTATTTCACGCATATATAGTTTGTATTATGACTGCACTGTATTTCATGCATATCTTAGCTTGCAATTTCTCCCGCTATATATATATATATATATATATATATATATATATATATATATTTAAACGTATACATTTCTCAATGCAGTGACCGAAATCTTGAACATTTTTTTCTGTGGAGCTTTTCTCCCAGGGTCTCCGCTGAAATGGGCTTTCATTCAGTCTGACTATCCTGGTTAATAAGTATTAATTAAATAAATCAATCTTGAAGTCTTACCCCATCTATATTCAGTCTTACTATATTCACCTTTGTAGAGAATATTGTTGACTAAAAAAAAACGTGATGTCTTTGCTCTTCTTTGTGCTGGGGGTCTTGCCTAAAGCGGTCAAAAGGACAGTCTACTTATTAGGTCAGCAAATGGTAATTATAAAAATAAATGGTGTGCGCGGCTTGTTACATCCCATCTACTGTGGTCCTCACTCAATACCTACGCCTGTCAATCATGACTATGAGGTAGGCAGTGCTAGAGGAGGGTTTACTACAGCTGTAGTACTTCGTTAACCCAGCCATAGTGGTACTGTCACCCAGCTATAATGATTTGTACTTTACTTACCCAGTTAGCAAGCAAGTGTCAAACATAACTTTCTATTGCTTTCATTAAATGGGCTTGTGTAACTTCTCTCAGAGTCAGAGCAAATTTCATTAAAGCGGAGGCATGTTTCATCTTTAATCTGCTGTTGTACATGTGTAGATATGTACGCATGGGGTGATAACGCATAACTACCCCCTTCAAATGCTCCCGTTCAGACAATATCAATTCAGAATCTATAGTGTTAAATACGTTTGGTTGTGAGCTGACAAATGAACAGTGTAAAATTGTTTTTTTTTTTTTTTAGTACAATGTGATTTTCAGTAGCTTTAAATGTTTCTGCAGCAAATAACCACATGTCAATAACATGAAACTTAATCACAGTCAATCCAGAGAGTATATTATACGTAAGGAATGAATACAGGAAGACCAAAAAGAACTGTGGAAAATATTATCTGGCACAATTCTGCCGAGCTAGGATTTCTAGTGAACAACTCACCTCTACTCTGGGAAAGGACTCCATTGTAGCCTTACTTTGCTTGATTTTTTTATGTTGCAAGATCGTCGTAGTATCGCTATTATTTTACAGTCAAAAACCTGCATACACACACAGAAAAAGGAAAGGAGATTGCTTCTGCTAAACCTGCTATTTAATTAAAAAGATCAAAGAAAATTAAGATCGGGGGTGGAGGAGTTATGCCAGTGGCAGCTTGATATGGGTTTATCCGATTGGCTGCCACCGCTCGCTCCTTGCAATGCATAGAGAATTGGCTTACTAAGATTACTTGCATAAATAGCCGATTTACCCAAAAAAGTTAAATATGAGCATCATGCAACTCCACAATGAAAAGTAAGTTGAGAAAGTACATGAACAAGTTCAGGTACTTTTTCAAGTTATTTTTTAACAGTGGTGCTGAAATATGGCTATAAATTTAGATGCGCTTGTGGAAGGGACTCGGCTGTAACTACATTTAATTTCTAGCTTCTCACAGCGCGCTCGGAGGTAAGCACAGAGGCACTGTGAGAAGGTACTCGGGGTTAATGAGTTAAATGTTTTTCTATTTCCTTACCAGGCTAATTCAAAGTTCTTGAAATGGAAAACCATGTTGCTTATTGCTCTGACATGTGGAAGAAGGGTATCTGAGTTACAAGCTCAACTTATTTTTCCATAAGGAAAGGGTAATTTTTTGAACAAATCCTTCATTTATGCCGAATGTAGTTTGGGTTTACTTTGAGTCAAGCTGTTCATCTCCCTGTCTTTTTTGCAGAACCACAAAATAAGGGGGAAGTAATTCCTACACACTTTTGATGTCCACATACAACTCGGATACTGTGCTGATGCAACTAAAACCTTCAGTGCAGATCAGCTGTTTGTTTTCCTGTGAAGGTAAGAAAAAGGGGCAGTCTGTGTCAAAACGGTTTCTAAAGGGTTGTCTAATGCTATTGTTTTCTGTTATTTTCATCACAAGTCATTTCCAAGCAAGGTCAGGGCCTATTCTTTGACACTGTCTTAAAGGAGTAAAACAGGTTTCTCTAACGTATTCCTCAACTTCACGGCCCTTTTCCTTCCTATTTACATTGTCCTATGTAAAGCAACAACAATAAAGCATTTACAATTTTTATAATTCCCCCTTACTTCTGTAACAGAAGCCTACCTTCTCATACTGTGATGGTTTCACTTACAAAATGATTTTCTCACGTTTGAATAAAGCTTGCTGGAGTCGCCCAATTACTGACATCATCGAGGCCAGGCAGTGCAGGTACTTTTCTTTTTTTTTAATCAGTTCCCTCCCCCAAAGTGACATCACCACAGCCGTCATCTGATTCTAACTAAAATAATAAGACCCACCCATTCTGTGATGTCATGGCTCCCTTGTCCTTCCCCCAGCATGAGTGCTGTTCATTTTATTCAGTAGTAGTGTAGTAACACCGATGTTTGGAAACACAGAAATTTGGTATGCATACTTGTACATTCTGCACGGCAAATGATGCTTAGGGTGGTGTATCACTTGCATACTTCTCTACTGTATTTGCACCAGATACTGCTAGTGTGCAGTGCGGGAATAGAAAGATTAAAACATTACCCTGGTATCAGAGGTGGCAGTGCAACATATTCATAGTGGCTTAACATGAGAGTAGCTCTAAGCAAGTACCATGTGAAACCTGAACAAGCACCTAGAATTATTCAGTGGAGCTTCCACATCGTAAGTCTGAAAATGAATTCACATACTCACATGAACAGGAGTAGCTGCATATTAATGGCTAAAGGTGTATGGGCATGTCTGGTGGTTACTATACTGCAAAACTGGTATGTAATGGTGGAGATATTTGGAAGGCATGAGCAAACACACCAGTATATTAAAGCCATAGCACCAATTGAACTGGAGGCTGGCAAATAGATTTAGTAAGGGATTTTGTCCATGCACAAATATTTCAACAGTGATTCTTTGCAGTGGCATCCATTATCTGATTCAAGGTAAGTTAACCTCGATGTCCTTTATTTAAAAAAAAAAATCAATAAAAAATGTACTTTGTTATAAGTGACTTCTGGACACAAGAAAAAGGAAGGGGAAAATATAGCAATATGGTTTGTATGTACAAAGACAAATCCAGGGACACTGCAAAAGGTTTTTTTTTTTTGCAAACCAATCAGTGGAGTAAAAACATATAAAGGCAAACACTGCATACCAACACACTTTGCACATGTAAATCTCAATTTTTAACAAGGTGAAAGCATGAAGTGATACCTTAACACTTAAATTAATAAAGATCTAAACTGGTTAATAGTATAAATGTTTTATTCTTTAGCTCCTTGGTACAAGACCTTACTGGATGTGATTGCAGTCAAGTAAGGCCATGGCTATAGTGCAGCAAAAAATGTCCCCTCTAACAAAGGAAATGCTAGAGCAAAGATTAAATTACATGAGTCAAGCACCCTGCTGAAATCTGCCAATCAATGGAATTACCAGGTCAAATTACCCTTGGGACTTTGACAGCTAGGGAAGCTAAGTGTTATGGGGGAGGGGAGAAGTAAATGGACTGGAATTCATTGTCTCACAAATTAGTGCCATTTAAACTAAATTAGAAAAAAAAGGCAGCAGTAAACAGCACTTTGAGTGTGTTCTGTGGCATTTGCACTGTTTCTGTTTTAAGTAGTCATCCAGCAACAGGGAATGTTACTTACACTGTTCTATTTTACTCAGTACTTTGTGCGCATGCAGCATCTATGAAATGACAGGAACTTTAGGCAAACGGTGGCCTGCATGATGTAACATTTTTGAGCCAAACAATGATTTCTGGGATACTGGATGGCAACCTGATTTATCCAAACCACGTCAATATGCCAGCCTCCAGGTGGTCAGAGTCTGGAATTACATATAAAAGTATTTAAAATCCTGTAAATAATCCCAGAGTGCTGTTAAAGTGTAGGAAACATTATGCCATGATGTTTTAAACATGTTTTTTGAGTCTGTGGGTGCGGTACTCCTTTAATGCATGTACTTATGAAGTCATGTATTCTTCTCAAATAAGTTCAGTACAGGAAAATGGGTACCTTATAGCCCCTCCCGTCAAAGTCATTACTGTTCTGTAAATGTCATTCAGTATATTTTTGTTAGTTTTATTCAGTCTTTATTAATTTACAGCTGCTGTTACTAAGGGGATATGCCTTCAACCATTCTGCTGATTTTGAGACTGTACGGATGATGAAAGAGAAACTTTGCTATGTGGCCTACAATGTTGAACAAGAGCAAAAACTTGCTTTAGAGACCACAGTGCTGGTTGAATCCTATACCGTGAGTATTATTCTTTAACAATCTGAGTTATTAATTCTTTAATTTTTATTTTTGGTAGTTGGAAAAGCATAAATTAGGATTATAATTTAAGTATCTGATCTAAAATAAGATCGCTGTCTTCCACAATAGGTAGATGTTAGGGTAAAAGTAAGGCTGTGGAAATGTGAAGCTGTTAAAGGAATAGCCCAAGTTAGTTGTACTGTCATCCCTTGATTTACAGCTGTTACTAATCAGATATGTCTTGCTTTCTACAGTCATTCCATGATGTATTAATATACATTTTCTAGTTAACGTGTACATGGTTAACGAATAATGAGAGGTTGCCCTACAGTTTGCTTAACACAGAAATTTCTTTTGATATATGTTAAACTGAGCTCATTCATTTACAGATAACATGAAAAGTTCTTAAGAATTGCCACATCAGGTATATTAACATGTTATAAAACTGGGGACTTCCAGTGAGGTACTGCATTTGTAACAAAATTAGTCCGGACTCTTCCCTCACCTAGTAAAAAATAAATCTGAAGACTTCGAAGTTCTAAATACAGAAACTTGAAAAGCAAATTGTGCTTGAAGTTTGTACAGTTGTATTGAATGTTAAAAAAATGGGGGTGGGATGGAGGGAGCAGTGAAGAAAATTAGCTTTCAGCAGTTTGTGACCAAGAGTCTAACTGCAGAAGATGGTGTGAAAATGGCTGAAGCAGAGAAGATGGAAATAGCCAGAGAAGGGTGGCTGAGTCAGAAGTGTCA
>NC_056727.1:232063664-232071164 GCF_019279795.1 Protopterus annectens
GCTAGATTTAACCAATGCACTATTAAGCGTCGGTACGATTTTGCATTTCATTACTTCGGCCGAAGATTTAATTACACAATGTCGTCAGATAGCCATCAGACTACCACAATTCACAAGAAACGCAAGGAAAAGGAAAAGGACAGGCATCCGAGGTCCAAAATTGGCGAAGAGGCTTCTTCTAAGCCCGTCGCCGGTTCGCCGCTTCTCAGTGAGGTGCTTTCGCAGCCCCTGACTCCTGCTACCTCAGAGCCGCAGGCTGCTTCTGACTCCCACGTGGAGCAGACTAGGCTTCTGGAAACTCAAGATAATGGACACTTGGAAAATATTCCCTCAGATTGGTCCGGAGCTGCTCAGCAGGCATCGGCTTCTGAGGGTGTAGTCAGGCCTACACAGTTATATATAAAACCGACTACAGCAAAGACTAAAGCACTACTAAAGACAAAGAAACAAGTGCAGCAAGCCCATGGACAGGCCTCCATGCCTAAAAAACAGATGCTGAAAATGGCCGAAGACCTAATTACTTTGATCAGGGGTACCCATCCCCCTCCTGATAAGAGGCCTAGGCAAGAGACAGAATATGAATCTTCAGATCAGGTTTCCATTTCCTCTGACTCCTCCTCTGACCAGGAATACTCTCTCCCTCCCTATGAGGATTCTGATGCTGAAGAATCTATCCCTTCAGCCTCCCCTCCTGAGGATTATTCTTTTGGGGAAACACTGCATACCATGAGGGAGCACTTCCACTGGGAGAGCCAAGACTACTCAGAATCTAAGAAAAGGCTCAGAGATTTTCTTTTACTACCTCAGCACAGGCCTCTTGCTATCCCTCCTGTTTTAGACATTGTAGATGATGTATTTTCAGAGTCTGGCCTGTCTCCTGACTCTTTACCCCCCTGCACCTGTTAAGCCAGACCGATACTACAGGGTTCCAGATTCACATAAATTTCTTTATAAAACCCTGCGGCTGACCCAGAAACTATTTCTCAGGGTCCCAAAGGGGTCAAGGCTTCCACTGCAAAAAAAAACCTATCCTCTCTGATAGGGATTCAAGGGCATTGGACAGATGGGGGGAAAAAGGTTTACACTTATGCTACCTTGGCTGTGAGGGCTTTAAATTGTCAATTTCATATGCATAAATATCAGCAATTCTTAATGTCACTGCTTAAACAGAAAATGTTAACAAATTCAGAATGTGCAGAAAACAAGGAAATGCAGGATTTATTGCATGCAACTGAACAAGTGGGAAAGCATACTTTGCAATGTGGTTTTGATTCTCTGGAGGCCTCTTGCAGGGCCGCTGTTACGGGTTCTGTCATTAGGCGGCATGCTTGGTTAAAGGAACAGAATCTGCCTGATCATGTTAAAGCAAAATTATTAGATGCTCCCTTACAGCATGATACTTTGTTTGGCGTTAAAGCAGAAGAGATGTTGAAGAAAGTGGAGGACAAAGCAAAATCTATGCAGACAGTTAAGGATTTCTTACAGGTGCAGCCACCCAGATTTAGCAGGAACTGGCCTACAAAGAATTGGTCCTTTCCAGTGTCAGACAGGCCACAAAGAGGCAGATACAGACACCCCAGAGGCAGATCCCAGCCCCAAGGCTCTTACAGGCCTAAACAATGGGGTGCCTCTACCTCCAAAAGCGGAGAAGACAAATCACAGCCATACAGAAGACAGTCCCAATGACTTTCCTCTGCCAGAACCAAGCACTTATCTTTTGGCAGCCCTCTTAGGGGGAAAACTAGCACTTTTTTCACAAAATTGACACATGATCATCCAGGACCAATGGGTCTTGAACATAGTGTCTCAGGGCTACAGGTTCCACTTTCACACCCTGCTGAGGGCAAAAGGTATGCCAGACCTGCCACTCAATCAATGGGCAGAGGCACAAAAGCAAGTTTCATCCCTCCTGGACATGAGGGCCATTCAGCGAGTACCACAGCAAGAGCAGGGACAAGGATTTTACTCGAGACTTTTCTTGGTGCCCAGAAAGGACAAAGCCTGGAGACCAATACTGGACCTGTCTATTCTAAACACATTTCTGGACGTTCTAAAATTCAAAATGTTGACTCTGCAGCAGCTTCTGCCCATGCTAGGCAAGAAGTCTTGGCTTGTAACTTTGGACCTAAAAGAGGCATACCTGCATGTCCCAATCAGACAATCTTGCAGAAGATACCTCAGATTCATAGCTGGCTCAATGCGCTACCAATTCTCTGAACTGCCCTTTGGCTTATCTACTGCGCCCAGGATCTTCACAAAATGCCTGGCACCAGCAATTGCATTTTGCAGACAAAGAGGAATTCAAATATACCCTTACTTGGACGACTGCCTTATTCAAGCAGAGAACATGGACATTCTACTAAAGCATCTGGCGTTTGTAAAAAGATTACTAATTTGCCTAGGGTACACAGTAAACGAAAAGAAATCAAAACTAGTACCCTCTCAAGAGATAATATTCCTGGGTGGAAGCTTAAATACAACTGCCCAGATGGCTTATCTCACGCCAGACAAACAAAGGCAAATTACTTCTTTCTTCAAAATATTGGCAACAAAGACCCAGTTATCTGCAAGAAAATTCTGCAGGCTTTGGGCTTCATGGCATCCTGCATTCTGCTAATCCCATATGCCAGACTGCATATGAGGAAACTACAATGGTATCTAAAAAGTGTTTGGACTCAACATTGCCACACCCTGGAAACATTAATTACCCTCATTTCCTGCCTGCAACAGGAGTTTCGATGGTGGGCACAGGCCTGTCACCACAACAAGGGACAGCCATTCACTTTACCCACAGCCAGGCAGACACTAACAACGGATGCATCAGATTATGCCTGGGGGCCCACATGGCAGGAAAATGTATTCAGGGCACATGGCCCGCAAGCTAGACGCATGTTCATATCAATCAAAAAGAGATGCTAGCTGTTCAGAATGCCCTGACAGCTTTCAAGGAACTACTTCATCCAGGACAACTACTGATAAAGACGGACAATACTACAGTCATGTGGTACGTAAGCAGGGAGGCACACAATCCTACCCCCTCTGCAGACAAGCCATGACTTTGTGGAACACAGCATTGACTTATCAAGTTCACCTGCAAGGTCAATTCCTGCCTGGAAAAATAAATACTCTGGCAGACGAACTACGCAGAAACCTCATGGATCCCCACGAGTGGAAACTGGATCTGCAAGTCTTCAGCATGATAACAAGGAAATGGGGATGCCCAGACATAGATCTATTTGCCTCCCTTCACAACAGCCAGCTACAGAGATTCTGCACAAGGACTTATCACAAGCTAGCATGGAAAGTGGATGCCTTATCCTTCAGCTGGAAAAACCTAACAGTATATACCTTCCCTCCACTGCCTCTCCTCCCCAAGGTACTCCTAAAGGTCAGACAAGAGAAGCCAAAAATGATACTGATTGCCCCAGACTGGCCACGCCAGCACTGGTATCCAATCCTAAAGAATGTGTCTCAAGGTCCAGCCTGGACATTGCCTCATATTTCTCACTTACTGACCCAACAAAACAATCAGATCCTGCACAGCCAACTCAGGACCTTAAATCTGGCAGCATGGCGGATAATGTAGCCATTCAGAACACTCCTCTCTCCAAAGCTGTGATGGATGTTATTTTGGAGGCCAGGAGGCCCAGTACCAGAAAATCTTATGCAGAAAAATGGAAAAGATTCTGTGCTTGGAACCAGGCACAAGGAACTGACATGTTTGTACCAAATATTCCTCAGATTTTGCAATACTTAACTGAGATGCTGGACAAAGGCCTATCCTTTTCATTAATTAAGATCCATGCCTCTGCCATTACAACCCATTACAATACAGAACCACCTATATTTTCTCATCCTTTAATAAGGCAGTACCTCAGAGAGGCCAAAAACATAAGACCTCCAAGGAGAGCACCAATACCTGCATGGGACCTCAATTATGTCTTGGAAAAACTCACACTGCCTCCTTTTGAGCCAGCCTCAACAGCTGATATAAAATTCTTATCCTGGAAAACAGCTCTGCTCCTAGCAATAAGCTCTGCAAGACGAGTCTCTGAGTTACAGGCACTCATGGCTGTGGAACCTTTTATCATTTTCCATCCAGACAGGGTTTCTCTAAGGACGAACCCGGCATTTATGCCTAAGGTGGTGTCCAGTGTGGCCCTTAACCAAACCATTCACTTGCCTACCTTTTATCCAAACCCACAGAACAAAGGTGAGAGACTTCTGCATTCTTTGGACATACACAGACAGCTACGCTTCTACTTGGACACAACTAAAGCTTTCAGAAAGACTGAACAACTTTTAGGGGCATATGCTGCAGGATCACAAGGAAAGGCTATCTCAAAACAGACTATTTCAAAATGGATAGGTCATTGCATTAGTTTCTGCTACTCGCAGCATGGCAAATCAGTGCTTAAGGGCATTAGGCCACATTCAGCCAGAGCAGCAACCACTTCAGCAGCCTTCCTCAGAGGAGTACCAACCAAAGACATCTTAAAGGATGCAACTTGGAGTTCAGTGCACACTTTTACAAAGCACTACCACTTACCTCTCTACTGTAAATCCAGAGCAGGCTTTGCCACTGCAGTTTTGCAGGGCCTCATAGCCTCTCCTAATCCTATTTAGCCCAGCCACCCATTCTCAGCTTTGGGATTCAACCCAAAAGTAATGACTGCAACAGTGAAACACGATGAACCTAGTACAGTTGTGTACCTACCATAAATGTAGATGTTCGAGTGTATTCACTGTTGCAGTCCAGGTTACCCTCCCACCATCCCCCTTTCTTTTGCTGGGTCGTATCTGTACTTCTCTATTCTATACAACCTATGTGGTGTATTTGCTTGTAGATGAAGGAAATGTTTACTTAGTGCATGCATGTTTATTGGCTTAATTCTTTTTAGCGTACCCTTTTGGGAGCACCTGACATCTGGGGCAAGAAAAACTGAAGAAAATGGCGTCGGCTGCATCTTTTATACCCCTGGCGCACTGACATCAGGGAAGAGGCGATAGCAATCAATGCCAGACCAAGACTTTGGAATTCAGGCCGACTGCAGGTAGTCTTCCAGCAGGATAACCCAAGAGTAATGACTGCAACAGTGAATACACTCTAACATCTACATTTGTGGTAGATACACAACTGTACTTTTTTCCCAAATGGGATGACTATGCATTTTTTGGCATTTAGCTTGAGGCCATGACTTTGACACCAGGTGTCCATCTCAGTAAGGCCCTTTTGGAGGATGTCCGTGTCAGCCGGAGAGTCAGTTATGGCTCCCAGTTTGCAGTCATCGGAGAACTTGGTTAGTCATAGTCCTGTATTTGCCTGTACTTCTGAGAAGTATATGCCGAACAGTAGGGATCCCAGGACCAAGCCTTGCGGGACACCACTTGTGACTGGTTTAGAGTCGGACCTGGAGCCCGCTATTCTTACTGTGTGAGTTCTGTTTGTAAGCCAGTTGGCAACCCATCTCGTGACACAGGGGTTTATGTTCAGGCTGGTAAGTTTTTCTGTAATACCAGAGTGGGGAATGGTGTCGAAAGCCTTGTCGAGGTCAAGGTAGGCTGTATTTCCCTCGTCTGTGGCCTTAGTGACTGTCTCGGAAGAAGTCCGCCAGTTTTAGTAGGCATGATCTGCCCTTGACAAAGCCGAACTGGGTCGGGTCAAGTGTTTGGAGGTTCCCAATGTCTTTGTTAATGAGTTCCAGGATGTTGCGCTCCATAGCCTTGCAGACCAGGCTAGTCGGGCTTATGGGGCGATAGTTACCAGGGTCATTTGTGGCCCCTCCTTTGTGGAGAGGAATAACTGTTGCTGTGCGCCATTCTATGGGCATGTAGCCTGTGGAGAGGCTGAGGTTGAACAGCGTGTTTAGGTGGGGGTTAGTTTGTTCTGTAGTTCATGCAAGACGCAGCCTGGGACACCATGTGGTCCCACTGGCGCTGTGTTTTTGGCTTTTGAAAGGGCTGTTTTCACCTGTGCATCTGTGATTTTTGGGACACTACACTTTTCTGGTATTGTTGTGGGCCCTTTTGGAGGTGAGAGGGGGGTGAAGTTTGCACTGAGCCTATCTGCCAGGATGTTGGCAATATCAGTAGGTTCAGTATATTTTGTGCTATTTTGCACTAGTTCAGTGCATATCTGTGAGTTGCCACTTAGATTCTTAACATAGCTAAAGAAGGCTCTGTGGTCATCTGTTGAATCCTTGGCTATTTTTCTTTTGAAGTTAGCCTTGGATGATTTCATGAGGGACCTCAGTTTCTTACTGATACTGATCAGGGATGTCTTTCCTTCTTGGGATTTGATTTTTTTCTGAACTAGTTTCCTCCTTGTATTGTATAGCCTGTTTATTGCAGGGGTCCACCAAACTGGTTTCCTTCTCTTAGAGGAGTGAGTCTTGGTTTTGCTAGGGATGGCACGATCCATGCATCCTTGTAGGTGCTCATAGAGTGCATTTGTAAAGGTTTCTGCATCTTGGGCAGCGTTATCCTTTAGCGTGGGGGCTCTGAAACTTAACACCTCTGTCTTAAGTAAGGTGAAGTTTGCTTTAGAAAAGTTTTTTACTGTGGTTTCCTTAGTTGGGGGGGTGGGGTATGGACATCCAGAGTGAATAGTTTATGGTCTGATCTAACCAGTGACTGGTTGACCTCCGGTGTGGAACACCTGTCGCCCATGTTGGTGATGACCAGGTCCAATATGTTTTCACCTCTGGTAGGAGAGTTTACCAGCTGATCCAGGGCATTTGAGTTGATGAATTCCAGGAAGCGCTGGGCCTGGGAGTTTGTACTCTAGTAGTTTTCCCAGTGAATGGTAGGGTAATTGAAATCGCCCAATGTCAGGGTGTTTGGTATGGCCTTCATGTTTTCCAATGTCTCCAGAAAGGTGGAGTGGTGGTCCTGGGTCATGGAGGGTGATGCAGGCCACAATTTGCATTGCAGATTTGCCCGTTGTTAGTTGCATATGGATGATCTCAGAGGTATCATGCTGCACCACTAACCTGGAGATGTAGGTATCCTTGATGAATATGGATGCACCCTCTCCTTTTGTGTTTTGGTCCGTGTTCTGTGGCCGAAACGTGTGGTATGAGTTGTAGCCCGGTAGTGCTGGGGTGCTGTCTGGAGCCTTGAACCAGGTTTCAGTTGCTGAACAGATGTCTACGTTCTCTATACTGAGGAGTGCTTTGAGCACGTACATTTTGAGATTTAATCTCCTGGCATTGAGTAGCATAACCGTCAGTTTTTTGTTAATTGTGCTGTTTACTGAGGTGGGTTTGACTTTTGAGCCTTGCCTAAAAAAGGCACTATGGGGGCAGCACAAGCCTTGGCCAGTATTTGAAAGCCTAGGGGTGACAGGGGCAAGCTGTCTCTTGAGAAGCAATGTGGCTTGTCGAGCATGTCGTCCCAGGCTGACAGACACTGGATCCCCTTTGAATGACACCAGAAGCTTAGCCAGTTGTTGAAATTGATCATTTTTTTCTTTATACTGAGGTATCATTCTTGGTGAGG